>NW_027120340.1:15000-17500 GCF_038355195.1 Osmerus mordax | reverse complement strand
CATGTTTGCCACGCGCACGCGCATCCCCGCTGAACAGGAGCCCAAACAAAACTTTAAACGGGGCTACGGAAAAGGGGAGGGCTTTTTCGGGGACAACCACCACTCACCTCGGTTCCCCCCATCCCAACTTGAATTTAGAAACCGTCCCCAGCCAAATCCCACGTTCGGGGGCAAAACTGCTCGTTTGAGGCCACATTTTCAATGATACTGGAAACTTACATTCAAAGTTGGGAAAAGGTGTTCATTTACAGGCATCTCCACTTAGGGACGTCGTAGCACCTTAACTCAGGCGGCGTTAGAAAGGTCTGGTCCAGGGGAACACGGGCGTGTCAAGGTTGCCACGCGCACGCGCATCCCCGCTAAACAGGAGCCCAAACAAAACTTTAAACGGGGCTACGGAAAAGGGGAGAGCTTTTTCGGGGACAAACACCACTCACGTCGGTGCCCCCTGTTCCAACTTGAATTTAGAAACCGTCCTCAACAAAATCCCACGTTCGGGTGAATAACTGTGAATTTTAAGGCACATGCCTCTCTGGGCTGGGAGAGTGCATTCAAATAGGAGAAATTGGCTTCATTTAGAGGCATCCCCACTTGGGGACGTCGTAGCACCTTAACTCAGGTGGCGTTAGAAAGGTCTGGTCCAGGGGAACACGGGCGTGTCATGTTTGCCACGCGCACGCGCATCCCCGCTGAACAGGAGCCCAAACAAAACTTTAAACGGGGCTACGGAAAAGGGGAGGGCTTTTTCGGGGACAACCACCACTCACCTCGGTTCCCCCCATCCCAACTTGAATTTAGAAACCGTCCCCAGCCAAATCCCACGTTCGGGGGCAAAACTGCTCGTTTGAGGCCACATTTTCAATGATACTGGAAACTTACATTCAAAGTTGGGAAAAGGTGTTCATTTACAGGCATCTCCACTTAGGGACGTCGTAGCACCTTAACTCAGGCGGCGTTAGAAAGGTCTGGTCCAGGGGAACACGGGCGTGTCAAGGTTGCCACGCGCACGCGCATCCCCGCTAAACAGGAGCCCAAACAAAACTTTAAACGGGGCTACGGAAAAGGGGAGAGCTTTTTCGGGGACAAACACCACTCACGTCGGTGCCCCCTGTTCCAACTTGAATTTAGAAACCGTCCTCAACAAAATCCCACGTTCGGGTGAATAACTGTGAATTTTAAGGCACATGCCTCTCTGGGCTGGGAGAGTGCATTCAAATAGGAGAAATTGGCTTCATTTAGAGGCATCCCCACTTGGGGACGTCGTAGCACCTTAACTCAGGTGGCGTTAGAAAGGTCTGGTCCAGGGGAACACGGGCGTGTCATGTTTGCCACGCGCACGCGCATCCCCGTTGAACAGGAGCCCAAACAAAACTTTAAACGGGGCTACGGAAAAGGGGAGGGCTTTTTCGGGGACAACCACCACTCACCTCGGTGCCCCCCATCCCAACTTGAATTTAGAAACCGTCCCCAGCCAAATCCCACGTTCGGGGGCAAAACTGCACGTTTGAGGCCACATTTTCAATGATACTGGAAACTTACATTCAAAGTTGGGAAAAGGTGTTCATTTACAGGCATCCCCACTTGGGGACGTCGTAGCACCTTAACTCAGGCGGCGTTAGAAAGGTCTGGTCCAGGGGAACACGGGCGTGTCAAGGTTGCCACGCGCACGCGCTTCCCCGCTGAACAGGAGCCCAAACAAAACTTTAAACGGGGCTACGGAAAAGGGGAGGGCTTTTTCGGGGACAACCACCACTCACCTCGGTGCCCCCCATCCCAACTTGAACTTAGAAACCGTCCCCAGCGAAATCCCACGTTCGGGCGAATAACTGTGAATTTTAAGCCCCTTTTCCTCTCAAGCTGGAAACGTGCAAAGTTGGGAAAAGGTGTTCATTTACAGGCATCTCCACTTAGGGACGTCGTAGCACCTTAACTCAGGCGGCGTTAGAAAGGTCTGGTCCAGGGGAACACGGGCGTGTCAAGGTTGCCACGCGCACGCGCATCCCCGCTGAACAGGAGCCCAAACAAAACTTTAAACGGGGCTACGGAAAAGGGGAGGGCTTTTTCGGGGACAACCACCACTCACCTCGGTGCCCCCCATCCCAACTTGAATATAGAAACCGTCCCCAGCCAAATCCCACGTTCGGGGGCAAAACTGCTCGTTTGAGGCCACATTTTCAATGATACTGGAAACTTACATTCAAAGTTGGGAAAATGTGCTCATCTACAGGCATCCCCACTTGGGGACGTCGTAGCACCTTGACTCAGGCGGCGTTAGAAAGGTCTGGACCAGGGGAACACGGGGGTGTCAAGTTTGCCACGCGCACGCGCTTCCCCGCTGAACAGGAGCCCAAACAGAACTTTAAACGGGGCTACGGAAAAGGGGAGGGCTTTTTCGGGGACAACCACCACTCACCTCGGTGCCCCCCATCCCAACTTGAATATAGAAACCGTCCCCAGCCAAATCCCACGTTCGGGCGAATAACTGTGAATTTTAAGCCCC
>NW_027120340.1:0-5000 GCF_038355195.1 Osmerus mordax | reverse complement strand
CTCAGGCGGATACATTTTCACCCGTGTGCGGGAGACACATATGGTGCATGGTCCGTGTATACACCATATGTGTAGTATGGGCAAAACCACTGTAAAGTCATACTGCCATTGACTTCCATTCATTTTCCCAGGATGACTTATATACTCTATGGTAGCTGTCTGGTGGACTGGGGGCCGCGACAATGTTACGCTTGTAAGTCAGAAGCTGGGAAATGCACTGCGAAGCTGGGAAAACCGTTTTTCGAGCTCATTTTCGGTTCCGCCCAACGGATTTTGATCAAAATAGGCTCATTCGAAAGGTATTAACCGGGGGCACACGGAAAACCGGGACTAATAACGCGCACGTGCGCGTGCGCGAAACGGGAAGCAAAAGAAAACTTCAATCGGAGCTACAACCGTGAACCGTCGCAGATAGGGCGGAAATTTCAACGCACGTCGCTGCGTCTCACTCCAACTTAAATAACAAAACTGTCCCCAGCGAAATCGGTTGGATAAAACGGAAACGGGAAGCGAAAGAAAACGTTAAACGTCAACACCGAAATGGCTATCGTCAATTCCAATGTGAAAACAACTCGCACGTATGTGTCTTACTCTAAAGCAGTGTATAAAACTATCCCCAGCCAAATCAGAGCTACGCAACGAAAACGGGAAGCGAAACAAAACTTTAAACGGAGCTACCGAATTGGAAATCATCAATCCTGGGAAAATAACAACTCACACGTGTGCCCCTTATTCTAACTTGAATTTAGAAACCGTCCTCAACAAAATCCCACGTTCGGGTGAATAACTGTGAATTTTAAGGCACATGCCTCTCTGGGCTGGGAGAGTGCATTCAAATAGGAGAAATTGGCTTCATTTAGAGGCATCTCCACTTAGGGACGTCGTAGCACCTTAACTCGGGTGGCGTTGGAAAGGTCTGGTCCAGGGGAACACGGGCGTGTCAAGTTTGCCACGCGCACGCGCATCCCCGCTAAACAGGGGCCAAAACAAAACTTTAAACGGAGCTACCGAATTGGAAACCATCAATCCTGGGAAAATAACAACTCACACGTGTGCCCCTTATGCTAACTTGAATTTAGAAACCGTCCTCAACAAAATCCCACGTTCGGGCGCAAAACTGCACGTTTGAGGCCACATTTTCAATGATGCTGGAAACTTACATTCAAAGCTGGGAAAATGTGCTCATCTACAGGCATCCCCACTTAGGGACGTCGTAGCACCTTGACTCGGGTGGCGTTGGAAAGGTCTGGTCCAGGGGAACACGGGCGTGTCAAGTTTGCCACGCGCACGCGCATCCCCGCTAAACAGGGGCCAAAACAAAACTTTAAACGGAGCTACCGAATTGGAAACCATCAATCCTGGGAAAATAACAACTCACACGTGTGCCCCTTATGCTAACTTGAATTTAGAAACCGTCCTCAACAAAATCCCACGTTCGGGCGCAAAACTGCACGTTTGAGGCCACATTTTCAATGATGCTGGAAACTTACATTCAAAGCTGGGAAAATGTGCTCATCTACAGGCATCCCCACTTAGGGACGTCGTAGCACCTTGACTCGGGTGGCGTTGGAAAGGTCTGGTCCAGGGGAACACGGGCGTGTCAAGGTTGCCACGCGCACGCGCATCCCCGCTAAACAGGAGCCCAAACAAAACTTTAAACGGGGCTACGGAAAAGGGGAGAGCTTTTTCGGGGACAAACACCACTCACGTCGGTGCCCCCTGTTCCAACTTGAATTTAGAAACCGTCCTCAACAAAATCCCACGTTCGGGTGAATAACTGTGAATTTTAAGGCACATGCCTCTCTGGGCTGGGAGAGTGCATTCAAATAGGAGAAATTGGCTTCATTTAGAGGCATCCCCACTTGGGGACGTCGTAGCACCTTAACTCAGGTGGCGTTAGAAAGGTCTGGTCCAGGGGAACACGGGCGTGTCATGTTTGCCACGCGCACGCGCATCCCCGCTGAACAGGAGCCCAAACAAAACTTTAAACGGGGCTACGGAAAAGGGGAGGGCTTTTTCGGGGACAACCACCACTCACCTCGGTTCCCCCCATCCCAACTTGAATTTAGAAACCGTCCCCAGCCAAATCCCACGTTCGGGGGCAAAACTGCTCGTTTGAGGCCACATTTTCAATGATACTGGAAACTTACATTCAAAGTTGGGAAAAGGTGTTCATTTACAGGCATCTCCACTTAGGGACGTCGTAGCACCTTAACTCAGGCGGCGTTAGAAAGGTCTGGTCCAGGGGAACACGGGCGTGTCAAGGTTGCCACGCGCACGCGCATCCCCGCTAAACAGGAGCCCAAACAAAACTTTAAACGGGGCTACGGAAAAGGGGAGAGCTTTTTCGGGGACAAACACCACTCACGTCGGTGCCCCCTGTTCCAACTTGAATTTAGAAACCGTCCTCAACAAAATCCCACGTTCGGGTGAATAACTGTGAATTTTAAGGCACATGCCTCTCTGGGCTGGGAGAGTGCATTCAAATAGGAGAAATTGGCTTCATTTAGAGGCATCCCCACTTGGGGACGTCGTAGCACCTTAACTCAGGTGGCGTTAGAAAGGTCTGGTCCAGGGGAACACGGGCGTGTCATGTTTGCCACGCGCACGCGCATCCCCGCTGAACAGGAGCCCAAACAAAACTTTAAACGGGGCTACGGAAAAGGGGAGGGCTTTTTCGGGGACAACCACCACTCACCTCGGTTCCCCCCATCCCAACTTGAATTTAGAAACCGTCCCCAGCCAAATCCCACGTTCGGGGGCAAAACTGCTCGTTTGAGGCCACATTTTCAATGATACTGGAAACTTACATTCAAAGTTGGGAAAAGGTGTTCATTTACAGGCATCTCCACTTAGGGACGTCGTAGCACCTTAACTCAGGCGGCGTTAGAAAGGTCTGGTCCAGGGGAACACGGGCGTGTCAAGGTTGCCACGCGCACGCGCATCCCCGCTAAACAGGAGCCCAAACAAAACTTTAAACGGGGCTACGGAAAAGGGGAGAGCTTTTTCGGGGACAAACACCACTCACGTCGGTGCCCCCTGTTCCAACTTGAATTTAGAAACCGTCCTCAACAAAATCCCACGTTCGGGTGAATAACTGTGAATTTTAAGGCACATGCCTCTCTGGGCTGGGAGAGTGCATTCAAATAGGAGAAATTGGCTTCATTTAGAGGCATCCCCACTTGGGGACGTCGTAGCACCTTAACTCAGGTGGCGTTAGAAAGGTCTGGTCCAGGGGAACACGGGCGTGTCATGTTTGCCACGCGCACGCGCATCCCCGTTGAACAGGAGCCCAAACAAAACTTTAAACGGGGCTACGGAAAAGGGGAGGGCTTTTTCGGGGACAACCACCACTCACCTCGGTGCCCCCCATCCCAACTTGAATTTAGAAACCGTCCCCAGCCAAATCCCACGTTCGGGGGCAAAACTGCACGTTTGAGGCCACATTTTCAATGATACTGGAAACTTACATTCAAAGTTGGGAAAAGGTGTTCATTTACAGGCATCCCCACTTGGGGACGTCGTAGCACCTTAACTCAGGCGGCGTTAGAAAGGTCTGGTCCAGGGGAACACGGGCGTGTCAAGGTTGCCACGCGCACGCGCTTCCCCGCTGAACAGGAGCCCAAACAAAACTTTAAACGGGGCTACGGAAAAGGGGAGGGCTTTTTCGGGGACAACCACCACTCACCTCGGTGCCCCCCATCCCAACTTGAACTTAGAAACCGTCCCCAGCGAAATCCCACGTTCGGGCGAATAACTGTGAATTTTAAGCCCCTTTTCCTCTCAAGCTGGAAACGTGCAAAGTTGGGAAAAGGTGTTCATTTACAGGCATCTCCACTTAGGGACGTCGTAGCACCTTAACTCAGGCGGCGTTAGAAAGGTCTGGTCCAGGGGAACACGGGCGTGTCAAGGTTGCCACGCGCACGCGCATCCCCGCTGAACAGGAGCCCAAACAAAACTTTAAACGGGGCTACGGAAAAGGGGAGGGCTTTTTCGGGGACAACCACCACTCACCTCGGTGCCCCCCATCCCAACTTGAATATAGAAACCGTCCCCAGCCAAATCCCACGTTCGGGGGCAAAACTGCTCGTTTGAGGCCACATTTTCAATGATACTGGAAACTTACATTCAAAGTTGGGAAAATGTGCTCATCTACAGGCATCCCCACTTGGGGACGTCGTAGCACCTTGACTCAGGCGGCGTTAGAAAGGTCTGGACCAGGGGAACACGGGGGTGTCAAGTTTGCCACGCGCACGCGCTTCCCCGCTGAACAGGAGCCCAAACAGAACTTTAAACGGGGCTACGGAAAAGGGGAGGGCTTTTTCGGGGACAACCACCACTCACCTCGGTGCCCCCCATCCCAACTTGAATATAGAAACCGTCCCCAGCCAAATCCCACGTTCGGGCGAATAACTGTGAATTTTAAGCCCCTTTTCCTCTCAAGCTGGAAACGTGCAAAGTTGGGAAAAGGTGTTCATTTAGAGGCATCTCCACTTAGGGACGTCGTAGCACCTTAACTCAGGCGGCGTTGGAAAGGTCTGGTCCAGGGGAACACGGGGGTGTCAAGGTTGCCACGCGCACGCGCTTCCCCGCTGAACAGGAGCCCAAACAAAACTTTAAACGGGGCTACGGAAAAGGGGAGGGCTTTTTCGGGGACAACCACCACTCACCTCGGTGCCCCCCGTCCCAACTTGAACTTAGAAACCGTCCCCAGCGAAATCCCACGTTCGGGCGAATAACTGTGAATTTTAAGCCCCTTTTCCTCTCAAGCTGGAAACGTGCAAAGTTGGGAAAAGGTGTTCATTTACAGGCATCTCCACTTAGGGACGTCGTAGCACCTTAACTCAGGCGGCGTTAGAAAGGTCTGGTCCAGGGGAACACGGGCGTGTCAAGGTTGCCACGCGCACGCGCATCCCCGCTGAACAGGAGCCCAAACAAAACTTTAAACGGGGCTACGGAAAAGGGGAGGGCTTTTTCGGGGACAACCACCACTCACCTCG
>NW_027120339.1:47500-55000 GCF_038355195.1 Osmerus mordax | reverse complement strand
GTGCCCCTTATGCTAACTTGAATTTAGAAACCGTCCTCAACAAAATCCCACGTTCGGGCGCAAAACTGCACGTTTGAGGCCACATTTTCAATGATGCTGGAAACTTACATTCAAAGCTGGGAAAATGTGCTCATCTACAGGCATCCCCACTTAGGGACGTCGTAGCACCTTGACTCGGGTGGCGTTGGAAAGGTCTGGTCCAGGGGAACACGGGCGTGTCAAGGTTGCCACGCGCACGCGCATCCCCGCTAAACAGGAGCCCAAACAAAACTTTAAACGGAGCTACCGAATTGGAAACCATCAATCCTGGAAAATAACAACTCACACGTGTGCCCCTTATGCTAACTTGAATTTAGAAACCGTCCTCAACAAAATCCCACGTTCGGGCGCAAAACTGCACGTTTGAGGCCACATTTTCAATGATGCTGGAAACTTACATTCAAAGCTGGGAAAATGTGCTCATCTACAGGCATCCCCATTTAGGGACGTCGTAGCACCTTGACTCGGGTGGCGTTAGAAAGGTCTGGTCCAGGGGAACACGGGCGTGTCAAGGTTGCCACGCGCACGCGCATCCCCGCTGAACAGGAGCCCAAACAAAACTTTAAACGGGGCTACGGAAAAGGGGAGGGCTTTTTCGGGGACAACCACCACTCACCTCGGTTCCCCCCATCCCAACTTGAATTTAGAAACCGTCCCCAGCCAAATCCCACGTTCGGGGGCAAAACTGCTCGTTTGAGGCCACATTTTCAATGATACTGGAAACTTACATTCAAAGTTGGGAAAAGGTGTTCATTTACAGGCATCTCCACTTAGGGACGTCGTAGCACCTTAACTCAGGCGGCGTTAGAAAGGTCTGGTCCAGGGGAACACGGGCGTGTCAAGGTTGCCACGCGCACGCGCATCCCCGCTAAACAGGAGCCCAAACAAAACTTTAAACGGGGCTACGGAAAAGGGGAGAGCTTTTTCGGGGACAAACACCACTCACGTCGGTGCCCCCTGTTCCAACTTGAATTTAGAAACCGTCCTCAACAAAATCCCACGTTCGGGTGAATAACTGTGAATTTTAAGGCACATGCCTCTCTGGGCTGGGAGAGTGCATTCAAATAGGAGAAATTGGCTTCATTTAGAGGCATCCCCACTTGGGGACGTCGTAGCACCTTAACTCAGGTGGCGTTAGAAAGGTCTGGTCCAGGGGAACACGGGCGTGTCATGTTTGCCACGCGCACGCGCATCCCCGTTGAACAGGAGCCCAAACAAAACTTTAAACGGGGCTACGGAAAAGGGGAGGGCTTTTTCGGGGACAACCACCACTCACCTCGGTGCCCCCCATCCCAACTTGAATTTAGAAACCGTCCCCAGCCAAATCCCACGTTCGGGGGCAAAACTGCACGTTTGAGGCCACATTTTCAATGATACTGGAAACTTACATTCAAAGTTGGGAAAAGGTGTTCATTTACAGGCATCCCCACTTGGGGACGTCGTAGCACCTTAACTCAGGCGGCGTTAGAAAGGTCTGGTCCAGGGGAACACGGGCGTGTCAAGGTTGCCACGCGCACGCGCTTCCCCGCTGAACAGGAGCCCAAACAAAACTTTAAACGGGGCTACGGAAAAGGGGAGGGCTTTTTCGGGGACAACCACCACTCACCTCGGTGCCCCCCGTCCCAACTTGAACTTAGAAACCGTCCCCAGCGAAATCCCACGTTCGGGCGAATAACTGTGAATTTTAAGCCCCTTTTCCTCTCAAGCTGGAAACGTGCAAAGTTGGGAAAAGGTGTTCATTTACAGGCATCTCCACTTAGGGACGTCGTAGCACCTTAACTCAGGCGGCGTTAGAAAGGTCTGGTCCAGGGGAACACGGGCGTGTCAAGGTTGCCACGCGCACGCGCATCCCCGCTGAACAGGAGCCCAAACAAAACTTTAAACGGGGCTACGGAAAAGGGGAGGGCTTTTTCGGGGACAACCACCACTCACCTCGGTGCCCCCCATCCCAACTTGAATATAGAAACCGTCCCCAGCCAAATCCCACGTTCGGGGGCAAAACTGCTCGTTTGAGGCCACATTTTCAATGATACTGGAAACTTACATTCAAAGTTGGGAAAATGTGCTCATCTACAGGCATCCCCACTTGGGGACGTCGTAGCACCTTGACTCAGGCGGCGTTGGAAAGGTCTGGACCAGGGGAACACGGGGGTGTCAAGTTTGCCACGCGCACGCGCTTCCCCGCTGAACAGGAGCCCAAACAGAACTTTAAACGGGGCTACGGAAAAGGGGAGGGCTTTTTCGGGGACAACCACCACTCACCTCGGTGCCCCCCATCCCAACTTGAATATAGAAACCGTCCCCAGCCAAATCCCACGTTCGGGGGCAAAACTGCTCGTTTGAGGCCACATTTTCAATGATACTGGAAACTTACATTCAAAGTTGGGAAAATGTGCTCATCTACAGGCATCCCCACTTGGGGACGTCGTAGCACCTTAACTCAGGCGGCGTTAGAAAGGTCTGGTCCAGGGGAACACGGGCGTGTCAAGGTTGCCACGCGCACGCGCTTCCCCGCTGAACAGGAGCCCAAACAAAACTTTAAACGGGGCTACGGAAAAGGGGAGGGCTTTTTCGGGGACAACCACCACTCACCTCGGTGCCCCCCGTCCCAACTTGAACTTAGAAACCGTCCCCAGCGAAATCCCACGTTCGGGCGAATAACTGTGAATTTTAAGCCCCTTTTCCTCTCAAGCTGGAAACGTGCAAAGTTGGGAAAAGGTGTTCATTTACAGGCATCTCCACTTAGGGACGTCGTAGCACCTTAACTCAGGCGGCGTTAGAAAGGTCTGGTCCAGGGGAACACGGGCGTGTCAAGGTTGCCACGCGCACGCGCATCCCCGCTGAACAGGAGCCCAAACAAAACTTTAAACGGGGCTACGGAAAAGGGGAGGGCTTTTTCGGGGACAACCACCACTCACCTCGGTGCCCCCCATCCCAACTTGAATATAGAAACCGTCCCCAGCCAAATCCCACGTTCGGGGGCAAAACTGCTCGTTTGAGGCCACATTTTCAATGATACTGGAAACTTACATTCAAAGTTGGGAAAATGTGCTCATCTACAGGCATCCCCACTTGGGGACGTCGTAGCACCTTGACTCAGGCGGCGTTGGAAAGGTCTGGACCAGGGGAACACGGGGGTGTCAAGTTTGCCACGCGCACGCGCTTCCCCGCTGAACAGGAGCCCAAACAGAACTTTAAACGGGGCTACGGAAAAGGGGAGGGCTTTTTCGGGGACAACCACCACTCACCTCGGTGCCCCCCATCCCAACTTGAATATAGAAACCGTCCCCAGCCAAATCCCACGTTCGGGGGCAAAACTGCTCGTTTGAGGCCACATTTTCAATGATACTGGAAACTTACATTCAAAGTTGGGAAAATGTGCTCATCTACAGGCATCCCCACTTGGGGACGTCGTAGCACCTTAACTCAGGCGGCGTTAGAAAGGTCTGGTCCAGGGGAACACGGGCGTGTCAAGGTTGCCACGCGCACGCGCTTCCCCGCTGAACAGGAGCCCAAACAAAACTTTAAACGGGGCTACGGAAAAGGGGAGGGCTTTTTCGGGGACAACCACCACTCACCTCGGTGCCCCCCGTCCCAACTTGAACTTAGAAACCGTCCCCAGCGAAATCCCACGTTCGGGCGAATAACTGTGAATTTTAAGCCCCTTTTCCTCTCAAGCTGGAAACGTGCAAAGTTGGGAAAAGGTGTTCATTTACAGGCATCTCCACTTAGGGACGTCGTAGCACCTTAACTCAGGCGGCGTTAGAAAGGTCTGGTCCAGGGGAACACGGGCGTGTCAAGGTTGCCACGCGCACGCGCATCCCCGCTGAACAGGAGCCCAAACAAAACTTTAAACGGGGCTACGGAAAAGGGGAGGGCTTTTTCGGGGACAACCACCACTCACCTCGGTGCCCCCCATCCCAACTTGAATATAGAAACCGTCCCCAGCCAAATCCCACGTTCGGGGGCAAAACTGCTCGTTTGAGGCCACATTTTCAATGATACTGGAAACTTACATTCAAAGTTGGGAAAATGTGCTCATCTACAGGCATCCCCACTTGGGGACGTCGTAGCACCTTGACTCAGGCGGCGTTGGAAAGGTCTGGACCAGGGGAACACGGGGGTGTCAAGTTTGCCACGCGCACGCGCTTCCCCGCTGAACAGGAGCCCAAACAGAACTTTAAACGGGGCTACGGAAAAGGGGAGGGCTTTTTCGGGGACAACCACCACTCACCTCGGTGCCCCCCATCCCAACTTGAATATAGAAACCGTCCCCAGCCAAATCCCACGTTCGGGGGCAAAACTGCTCGTTTGAGGCCACATTTTCAATGATACTGGAAACTTACATTCAAAGTTGGGAAAATGTGCTCATCTACAGGCATCCCCACTTGGGGACGTCGTAGCACCTTAACTCAGGCGGCGTTAGAAAGGTCTGGTCCAGGGGAACACGGGCGTGTCAAGGTTGCCACGCGCACGCGCTTCCCCGCTGAACAGGAGCCCAAACAAAACTTTAAACGGGGCTACGGAAAAGGGGAGGGCTTTTTCGGGGACAACCACCACTCACCTCGGTGCCCCCCGTCCCAACTTGAACTTAGAAACCGTCCCCAGCGAAATCCCACGTTCGGGCGAATAACTGTGAATTTTAAGCCCCTTTTCCTCTCAAGCTGGAAACGTGCAAAGTTGGGAAAAGGTGTTCATTTACAGGCATCTCCACTTAGGGACGTCGTAGCACCTTAACTCAGGCGGCGTTAGAAAGGTCTGGTCCAGGGGAACACGGGCGTGTCAAGGTTGCCACGCGCACGCGCATCCCCGCTGAACAGGAGCCCAAACAAAACTTTAAACGGGGCTACGGAAAAGGGGAGGGCTTTTTCGGGGACAACCACCACTCACCTCGGTGCCCCCCATCCCAACTTGAATATAGAAACCGTCCCCAGCCAAATCCCACGTTCGGGGGCAAAACTGCTCGTTTGAGGCCACATTTTCAATGATACTGGAAACTTACATTCAAAGTTGGGAAAATGTGCTCATCTACAGGCATCCCCACTTGGGGACGTCGTAGCACCTTGACTCAGGCGGCGTTGGAAAGGTCTGGACCAGGGGAACACGGGGGTGTCAAGTTTGCCACGCGCACGCGCTTCCCCGCTGAACAGGAGCCCAAACAGAACTTTAAACGGGGCTACGGAAAAGGGGAGGGCTTTTTCGGGGACAACCACCACTCACCTCGGTGCCCCCCATCCCAACTTGAATATAGAAACCGTCCCCAGCCAAATCCCACGTTCGGGGGCAAAACTGCTCGTTTGAGGCCACATTTTCAATGATACTGGAAACTTACATTCAAAGTTGGGAAAATGTGCTCATCTACAGGCATCCCCACTTGGGGACGTCGTAGCACCTTAACTCAGGCGGCGTTAGAAAGGTCTGGTCCAGGGGAACACGGGCGTGTCAAGGTTGCCACGCGCACGCGCTTCCCCGCTGAACAGGAGCCCAAACAAAACTTTAAACGGGGCTACGGAAAAGGGGAGGGCTTTTTCGGGGACAACCACCACTCACCTCGGTGCCCCCCGTCCCAACTTGAACTTAGAAACCGTCCCCAGCGAAATCCCACGTTCGGGCGAATAACTGTGAATTTTAAGCCCCTTTTCCTCTCAAGCTGGAAACGTGCAAAGTTGGGAAAAGGTGTTCATTTACAGGCATCTCCACTTAGGGACGTCGTAGCACCTTAACTCAGGCGGCGTTAGAAAGGTCTGGTCCAGGGGAACACGGGCGTGTCAAGGTTGCCACGCGCACGCGCATCCCCGCTGAACAGGAGCCCAAACAAAACTTTAAACGGGGCTACGGAAAAGGGGAGGGCTTTTTCGGGGACAACCACCACTCACCTCGGTGCCCCCCATCCCAACTTGAATATAGAAACCGTCCCCAGCCAAATCCCACGTTCGGGGGCAAAACTGCTCGTTTGAGGCCACATTTTCAATGATACTGGAAACTTACATTCAAAGTTGGGAAAATGTGCTCATCTACAGGCATCCCCACTTGGGGACGTCGTAGCACCTTGACTCAGGCGGCGTTGGAAAGGTCTGGACCAGGGGAACACGGGGGTGTCAAGTTTGCCACGCGCACGCGCTTCCCCGCTGAACAGGAGCCCAAACAGAACTTTAAACGGGGCTACGGAAAAGGGGAGGGCTTTTTCGGGGACAACCACCACTCACCTCGGTGCCCCCCATCCCAACTTGAATATAGAAACCGTCCCCAGCCAAATCCCACGTTCGGGGGCAAAACTGCTCGTTTGAGGCCACATTTTCAATGATACTGGAAACTTACATTCAAAGTTGGGAAAATGTGCTCATCTACAGGCATCCCCACTTGGGGACGTCGTAGCACCTTGACTCAGGCGGCGTTGGAAAGGTCTGGACCAGGGGAACACGGGGGTGTCAAGTTTGCCACGCGCACGCGCTTCCCCGCTGAACAGGAGCCCAAACAAAACTTTAAACGGGGCTACGGAAAAGGGGAGAGCTTTTTCGGGGACAACCACCACTCACCTCGGTGCCCCCCATCCCAACTTGAATATAGAAACCGTCCCCAGCCAAATCCCACGTTCGGGCGAATAACTGTGAATTTTAAGCCCCTTTTCCTCTCAAGCTGGAAACGTGCAAAGTTGGGAAAAGGTGTTCATTTAGAGGCATCTCCACTTAGGGACGTCGTAGCACCTTAACTCAGGCGGCGTTGGAAAGGTCTGGTCCAGGGGAACACGGGGGTGTCAAGGTTGCCACGCGCACGCGCTTCCCCGCTGAACAGGAGCCCAAACAAAACTTTAAACGGGGCTACGGAAAAGGGGAGGGCTTTTTCGGGGACAACCACCACTCACCTCGGTGCCCCCCGTCCCAACTTGAACTTAGAAACCGTCCCCAGCGAAATCCCACGTTCGGGCGAATAACTGTGAATTTTAAGCCCCTTTTTCTCTCAAGCTGGAAACGTGCAAAGTTGGGAAAAGGTGTTCATTTAGAGGCATCTCCACTTAGGGACGTCGTAGCACCTTAACTCAGGCGGCGTTGGAAAGGTCTGGTCCAGGGGAACACGGGGGTGTCAAGGTTGCCACGCGCACGCGCATCTCCGCGACGCTGCGAGCGAAACAAATTTTCAAACGCGCACACCGAAATGGGGACACTTTTTTCGGGGACAAACACCACTCACCTCGGTGCCCCCCATCCCAACTTGAATATAGAAACCGTCCCCAGCCAAATCCCACGTTCGGGCGAATAACTGTGAATTTTAAGCCCCTTTTCCTCTCAAGCTGGAAACGTGCAAAGTTGGGAAAAGGTGTTCATTTAGAGGCATCTCCACTTAGGGACGTCGTAGCACCTTAACTCAGGCGGCGTTGGAAAGGTCTGGTCCAGGGGAACACGGGGGTGTCAAGGTTGCCACGCGCACGCGCATCTCCGCGACGCTGCGAGCGAAACAAATTTT
>NW_027120339.1:30000-37500 GCF_038355195.1 Osmerus mordax | reverse complement strand
AGGAGAAATTGGCTTCATTTAGAGGCATCTCCACTTAGGGACGTCGTAGCACCTTAACTCGGGTGGCGTTGGAAAGGTCTGGTCCAGGGGAACACGGGCGTGTCAAGTTTGCCACGCGCACGCGCATCCCCGCTAAACAGGGGCCAAAACAAAACTTTAAACGGAGCTACCGAATTGGAAACCATCAATCCTGGGAAAATAACAACTCACACGTGTGCCCCTTATGCTAACTTGAATTTAGAAACCGTCCTCAACAAAATCCCACGTTCGGGCGCAAAACTGCACGTTTGAGGCCACATTTTCAATGATGCTGGAAACTTACATTCAAAGCTGGGAAAATGTGCTCATCTACAGGCATCCCCACTTAGGGACGTCGTAGCACCTTGACTCGGGTGGCGTTGGAAAGGTCTGGTCCAGGGGAACACGGGCGTGTCAAGGTTGCCACGCGCACGCGCATCCCCGCTAAACAGGAGCCCAAACAAAACTTTAAACGGAGCTACCGAATTGGAAACCATCAATCCTGGGAAAATAACAACTCACACGTGTGCCCCTTATGCTAACTTGAATTTAGAAACCGTCCTCAACAAAATCCCACGTTCGGGCGCAAAACTGCACGTTTGAGGCCACATTTTCAATGATGCTGGAAACTTACATTCAAAGCTGGGAAAATGTGCTCATCTACAGGCATCCCCATTTAGGGACGTCGTAGCACCTTGACTCGGGTGGCGTTAGAAAGGTCTGGTCCAGGGGAACACGGGCGTGTCAAGGTTGCCACGCGCACGCGCATCCCCGCTGAACAGGAGCCCAAACAAAACTTTAAACGGGGCTACGGAAAAGGGGAGGGCTTTTTCGGGGACAACCACCACTCACCTCGGTTCCCCCCATCCCAACTTGAATTTAGAAACCGTCCCCAGCCAAATCCCACGTTCGGGGGCAAAACTGCTCGTTTGAGGCCACATTTTCAATGATACTGGAAACTTACATTCAAAGTTGGGAAAAGGTGTTCATTTACAGGCATCTCCACTTAGGGACGTCGTAGCACCTTAACTCAGGCGGCGTTAGAAAGGTCTGGTCCAGGGGAACACGGGCGTGTCAAGGTTGCCACGCGCACGCGCATCCCCGCTAAACAGGAGCCCAAACAAAACTTTAAACGGGGCTACGGAAAAGGGGAGAGCTTTTTCGGGGACAAACACCACTCACGTCGGTGCCCCCTGTTCCAACTTGAATTTAGAAACCGTCCTCAACAAAATCCCACGTTCGGGTGAATAACTGTGAATTTTAAGGCACATGCCTCTCTGGGCTGGGAGAGTGCATTCAAATAGGAGAAATTGGCTTCATTTAGAGGCATCCCCACTTGGGGACGTCGTAGCACCTTAACTCAGGTGGCGTTAGAAAGGTCTGGTCCAGGGGAACACGGGCGTGTCATGTTTGCCACGCGCACGCGCATCCCCGTTGAACAGGAGCCCAAACAAAACTTTAAACGGGGCTACGGAAAAGGGGAGGGCTTTTTCGGGGACAACCACCACTCACCTCGGTGCCCCCCATCCCAACTTGAATTTAGAAACCGTCCCCAGCCAAATCCCACGTTCGGGGGCAAAACTGCACGTTTGAGGCCACATTTTCAATGATACTGGAAACTTACATTCAAAGTTGGGAAAAGGTGTTCATTTACAGGCATCCCCACTTGGGGACGTCGTAGCACCTTAACTCAGGCGGCGTTAGAAAGGTCTGGTCCAGGGGAACACGGGCGTGTCAAGGTTGCCACGCGCACGCGCTTCCCCGCTGAACAGGAGCCCAAACAAAACTTTAAACGGGGCTACGGAAAAGGGGAGGGCTTTTTCGGGGACAACCACCACTCACCTCGGTGCCCCCCGTCCCAACTTGAACTTAGAAACCGTCCCCAGCGAAATCCCACGTTCGGG
Source organism: Osmerus mordax (assembly GCF_038355195.1). Classification (NCBI taxonomy): domain Eukaryota; kingdom Metazoa; phylum Chordata; class Actinopteri; order Osmeriformes; family Osmeridae; genus Osmerus; species Osmerus mordax. Next base: position 35,578 of record NW_027120339.1, on the reverse strand, counting down.
CGAATAACTGTGAATTTTAAGCCCCTTTTCCTCTCAAGCTGGAAACGTGCAAAGTTGGGAAAAGGTGTTCATTTACAGGCATCTCCACTTAGGGACGTCGTAGCACCTTAACTCAGGCGGCGTTAGAAAGGTCTGGTCCAGGGGAACACGGGCGTGTCAAGGTTGCCACGCGCACGCGCATCCCCGCTGAACAGGAGCCCAAACAAAACTTTAAACGGGGCTACGGAAAAGGGGAGGGCTTTTTCGGGGACAACCACCACTCACCTCGGTGCCCCCCATCCCAACTTGAATATAGAAACCGTCCCCAGCCAAATCCCACGTTCGGGGGCAAAACTGCTCGTTTGAGGCCACATTTTCAATGATACTGGAAACTTACATTCAAAGTTGGGAAAATGTGCTCATCTACAGGCATCCCCACTTGGGGACGTCGTAGCACCTTGACTCAGGCGGCGTTGGAAAGGTCTGGACCAGGGGAACACGGGGGTGTCAAGTTTGCCACGCGCACGCGCTTCCCCGCTGAACAGGAGCCCAAACAAAACTTTAAACGGGGCTACGGAAAAGGGGAGGGCTTTTTCGGGGACAACCACCACTCACCTCGGTGCCCCCCGTCCCAACTTGAACTTAGAAACCGTCCCCAGCGAAATCCCACGTTCGGGCGAATAACTGTGAATTTTAAGCCCCTTTTCCTCTCAAGCTGGAAACGTGCAAAGTTGGGAAAAGGTGTTCATTTACAGGCATCTCCACTTAGGGACGTCGTAGCACCTTAACTCAGGCGGCGTTAGAAAGGTCTGGTCCAGGGGAACACGGGCGTGTCAAGGTTGCCACGCGCACGCGCATCCCCGCTGAACAGGAGCCCAAACAAAACTTTAAACGGGGCTACGGAAAAGGGGAGGGCTTTTTCGGGGACAACCACCACTCACCTCGGTTCCCCCCATCCCAACTTGAATATAGAAACCGTCCCCAGCCAAATCCCACGTTCGGGGGCAAAACTGCTCGTTTGAGGCCACATTTTCAATGATACTGGAAACTTACATTCAAAGTTGGGAAAAGGTGTTCATTTACAGGCATCTCCACTTAGGGACGTCGTAGCACCTTAACTCAGGCGGCGTTAGAAAGGTCTGGTCCAGGGGAACACGGGCGTGTCAAGGTTGCCACGCGCACGCGCTTCCCCGCTGAACAGGAGCCCAAACAAAACTTTAAACGGGGCTACGGAAAAGGGGAGGGCTTTTTCGGGGACAACCACCACTCACCTCGGTGCCCCCCGTCCCAACTTGAACTTAGAAACCGTCCCCAGCGAAATCCCACGTTCGGGCGAATAACTGTGAATTTTAAGCCCCTTTTCCTCTCAAGCTGGAAACGTGCAAAGTTGGGAAAAGGTGTTCATTTACAGGCATCTCCACTTAGGGACGTCGTAGCACCTTAACTCAGGCGGCGTTAGAAAGGTCTGGTCCAGGGGAACACGGGCGTGTCAAGGTTGCCACGCGCACGCGCATCCCCGCTGAACAGGAGCCCAAACAAAACTTTAAACGGGGCTACGGAAAAGGGGAGGGCTTTTTCGGGGACAACCACCACTCACCTCGGTTCCCCCCATCCCAACTTGAATTTAGAAACCGTCCCCAGCCAAATCCCACGTTCGGGGGCAAAACTGCTCGTTTGAGGCCACATTTTCAATGATACTGGAAACTTACATTCAAAGTTGGGAAAAGGTGTTCATTTACAGGCATCTCCACTTAGGGACGTCGTAGCACCTTAACTCAGGCGGCGTTAGAAAGGTCTGGTCCAGGGGAACACGGGCGTGTCAAGGTTGCCACGCGCACGCGCATCCCCGCTAAACAGGAGCCCAAACAAAACTTTAAACGGGGCTACGGAAAAGGGGAGAGCTTTTTCGGGGACAAACACCACTCACGTCGGTGCCCCCTGTTCCAACTTGAATTTAGAAACCGTCCTCAACAAAATCCCACGTTCGGGTGAATAACTGTGAATTTTAAGGCACATGCCTCTCTGGGCTGGGAGAGTGCATTCAAATAGGAGAAATTGGCTTCATTTAGAGGCATCCCCACTTGGGGACGTCGTAGCACCTTAACTCAGGTGGCGTTAGAAAGGTCTGGTCCAGGGGAACACGGGCGTGTCATGTTTGCCACGCGCACGCGCATCCCCGTTGAACAGGAGCCCAAACAAAACTTTAAACGGGGCTACGGAAAAGGGGAGGGCTTTTTCGGGGACAACCACCACTCACCTCGGTGCCCCCCATCCCAACTTGAATTTAGAAACCGTCCCCAGCCAAATCCCACGTTCGGGGGCAAAACTGCACGTTTGAGGCCACATTTTCAATGATACTGGAAACTTACATTCAAAGTTGGGAAAAGGTGTTCATTTACAGGCATCCCCACTTGGGGACGTCGTAGCACCTTAACTCAGGCGGCGTTAGAAAGGTCTGGTCCAGGGGAACACGGGCGTGTCAAGGTTGCCACGCGCACGCGCTTCCCCGCTGAACAGGAGCCCAAACAAAACTTTAAACGGGGCTACGGAAAAGGGGAGGGCTTTTTCGGGGACAACCACCACTCACCTCGGTGCCCCCCGTCCCAACTTGAACTTAGAAACCGTCCCCAGCGAAATCCCACGTTCGGGCGAATAACTGTGAATTTTAAGCCCCTTTTCCTCTCAAGCTGGAAACGTGCAAAGTTGGGAAAAGGTGTTCATTTACAGGCATCTCCACTTAGGGACGTCGTAGCACCTTAACTCAGGCGGCGTTAGAAAGGTCTGGTCCAGGGGAACACGGGCGTGTCAAGGTTGCCACGCGCACGCGCATCCCCGCTGAACAGGAGCCCAAACAAAACTTTAAACGGGGCTACGGAAAAGGGGAGGGCTTTTTCGGGGACAACCACCACTCACCTCGGTGCCCCCCATCCCAACTTGAATATAGAAACCGTCCCCAGCCAAATCCCACGTTCGGGGGCAAAACTGCTCGTTTGAGGCCACATTTTCAATGATACTGGAAACTTACATTCAAAGTTGGGAAAAGGTGTTCATTTACAGGCATCTCCACTTAGGGACGTCGTAGCACCTTAACTCAGGCGGCGTTAGAAAGGTCTGGTCCAGGGGAACACGGGCGTGTCAAGGTTGCCACGCGCACGCGCATCCCCGCTAAACAGGAGCCCAAACAAAACTTTAAACGGGGCTACGGAAAAGGGGAGAGCTTTTTCGGGGACAAACACCACTCACGTCGGTGCCCCCTGTTCCAACTTGAATTTAGAAACCGTCCTCAACAAAATCCCACGTTCGGGTGAATAACTGTGAATTTTAAGGCACATGCCTCTCTGGGCTGGGAGAGTGCATTCAAATAGGAGAAATTGGCTTCATTTAGAGGCATCCCCACTTGGGGACGTCGTAGCACCTTAACTCAGGTGGCGTTAGAAAGGTCTGGTCCAGGGGAACACGGGCGTGTCATGTTTGCCACGCGCACGCGCATCCCCGTTGAACAGGAGCCCAAACAAAACTTTAAACGGGGCTACGGAAAAGGGGAGGGCTTTTTCGGGGACAACCACCACTCACCTCGGTGCCCCCCATCCCAACTTGAATTTAGAAACCGTCCCCAGCCAAATCCCACGTTCGGGGGCAAAACTGCACGTTTGAGGCCACATTTTCAATGATACTGGAAACTTACATTCAAAGTTGGGAAAATGTGCTCATCTACAGGCATCCCCACTTGGGGACGTCGTAGCACCTTAACTCAGGCGGCGTTAGAAAGGTCTGGTCCAGGGGAACACGGGCGTGTCAAGGTTGCCACGCGCACGCGCTTCCCCGCTGAACAGGAGCCCAAACAAAACTTTAAACGGGGCTACGGAAAAGGGGAGGGCTTTTTCGGGGACAACCACCACTCACCTCGGTGCCCCCCGTCCCAACTTGAACTTAGAAACCGTCCCCAGCGAAATCCCACGTTCGGGCGAATAACTGTGAATTTTAAGCCCCTTTTCCTCTCAAGCTGGAAACGTGCAAAGTTGGGAAAAGGTGTTCATTTACAGGCATCTCCACTTAGGGACGTCGTAGCACCTTAACTCAGGCGGCGTTAGAAAGGTCTGGTCCAGGGGAACACGGGCGTGTCAAGGTTGCCACGCGCACGCGCATCCCCGCTGAACAGGAGCCCAAACAAAACTTTAAACGGGGCTACGGAAAAGGGGAGGGCTTTTTCGGGGACAACCACCACTCACCTCGGTGCCCCCCATCCCAACTTGAATATAGAAACCGTCCCCAGCCAAATCCCACGTTCGGGGGCAAAACTGCTCGTTTGAGGCCACATTTTCAATGATACTGGAAACTTACATTCAAAGTTGGGAAAATGTGCTCATCTACAGGCATCCCCACTTGGGGACGTCGTAGCACCTTGACTCAGGCGGCGTTGGAAAGGTCTGGACCAGGGGAACACGGGGGTGTCAAGTTTGCCACGCGCACGCGCTTCCCCGCTGAACAGGAGCCCAAACAGAACTTTAAACGGGGCTACGGAAAAGGGGAGGGCTTTTTCGGGGACAACCACCACTCACCTCGGTGCCCCCCATCCCAACTTGAATATAGAAACCGTCCCCAGCCAAATCCCACGTTCGGGGGCAAAACTGCTCGTTTGAGGCCACATTTTCAATGATACTGGAAACTTACATTCAAAGTTGGGAAAATGTGCTCATCTACAGGCATCCCCACTTGGGGACGTCGTAGCACCTTAACTCAGGCGGCGTTAGAAAGGTCTGGTCCAGGGGAACACGGGCGTGTCAAGGTTGCCACGCGCACGCGCTTCCCCGCTGAACAGGAGCCCAAACAAAACTTTAAACGGGGCTACGGAAAAGGGGAGGGCTTTTTCGGGGACAACCACCACTCACCTCGGTGCCCCCCGTCCCAACTTGAACTTAGAAACCGTCCCCAGCGAAATCCCACGTTCGGGCGAATAACTGTGAATTTTAAGCCCCTTTTCCTCTCAAGCTGGAAACGTGCAAAGTTGGGAAAAGGTGTTCATTTACAGGCATCTCCACTTAGGGACGTCGTAGCACCTTAACTCAGGCGGCGTTAGAAAGGTCTGGTCCAGGGGAACACGGGCGTGTCAAGGTTGCCACGCGCACGCGCATCCCCGCTGAACAGGAGCCCAAACAAAACTTTAAACGGGGCTACGGAAAAGGGGAGGGCTTTTTCGGGGACAACCACCACTCACCTCGGTGCCCCCCATCCCAACTTGAATATAGAAACCGTCCCCAGCCAAATCCCACGTTCGGGGGCAAAACTGCTCGTTTGAGGCCACATTTTCAATGATACTGGAAACTTACATTCAAAGTTGGGAAAATGTGCTCATCTACAGGCATCCCCACTTGGGGACGTCGTAGCACCTTGACTCAGGCGGCGTTGGAAAGGTCTGGACCAGGGGAACACGGGGGTGTCAAGTTTGCCACGCGCACGCGCTTCCCCGCTGAACAGGAGCCCAAACAGAACTTTAAACGGGGCTACGGAAAAGGGGAGGGCTTTTTCGGGGACAACCACCACTCACCTCGGTGCCCCCCATCCCAACTTGAATATAGAAACCGTCCCCAGCCAAATCCCA
>NW_027120339.1:10000-20000 GCF_038355195.1 Osmerus mordax | reverse complement strand
GTATACGGGGGGCCGCCCGGGAAGTGCCGTGGTCGGGGTATGGCTCAGGGGCTCGCTGGGGCTTCAAAACGGCCAAGAAAAAAAAAATGACCCAATAACACGCCACCTACCGGCCGCTCGCGGGTGCCCGGGGTCGGGGTATGGGTCTAGCCTGTGCCGGGGCTTCAAATATGGAGAAAAAAAAAATTTCAAAAAAAGGGCCCCCATCGGCCCCCCGGGTAGTGCCGGGGTCGGGGGGCATGATTCTGGGGCGCCCCAGAGCCAAGTAGGCGCCTGGAGGAAAGGAAAAAAAAACTTTAACTTTTTTTTGACCACCAGGGGTGGGGGGGTCTCATGCCCCATCGGGTGCCCGCCCCGAGTGCCTCTCAGGCGGATACATTTTCACCCGTGTGCGGGAGACACATATGGTGCATGGTCCGTGTATACACCATATGTGTAGTATGGGCAAAACCACTGTAAAGTCATACTGCCATTGACTTCCATTCATTTTCCCAGGATGACTTATATACTCTATGGTAGCTGTCTGGTGGACTGGGGGCCGCGACAATGTTACGCTTGTAAGTCAGAAGCTGGGAAATGCACTGCGAAGCTGGGAAAACCGTTTTTCGAGCTCATTTTCGGTTCCGCCCAACGGATTTTGATCAAAATAGGCTCATTCGAAAGGTATTAACCGGGGGCACACGGAAAACCGGGACTAATAACGCGCACGTGCGCGTGCGCGAAACGGGAAGCAAAAGAAAACTTCAATCGGAGCTACAACCGTGAACCGTCGCAGATAGGGCGGAAATTTCAACGCACGTCGCTGCGTCTCACTCCAACTTAAATAACAAAACTGTCCCCAGCGAAATCGGTTGGATAAAACGGAAACGGGAAGCGAAAGAAAACGTTAAACGTCAACACCGAAATGGCTATCGTCAATTCCAATGTGAAAACAACTCGCACGTATGTGTCTTACTCTAAAGCAGTGTATAAAACTATCCCCAGCCAAATCAGAGCTACGCAACGAAAACGGGAAGCGAAACAAAACTTTAAACGGAGCTACCGAATTGGAAATCATCAATCCTGGGAAAATAACAACTCACACGTGTGCCCCTTATTCTAACTTGAATTTAGAAACCGTCCTCAACAAAATCCCACGTTCGGGTGAATAACTGTGAATTTTAAGGCACATGCCTCTCTGGGCTGGGAGAGTGCATTCAAATAGGAGAAATTGGCTTCATTTAGAGGCATCTCCACTTAGGGACGTCGTAGCACCTTAACTCGGGTGGCGTTGGAAAGGTCTGGTCCAGGGGAACACGGGCGTGTCAAGTTTGCCACGCGCACGCGCATCCCCGCTAAACAGGGGCCAAAACAAAACTTTAAACGGAGCTACCGAATTGGAAACCATCAATCCTGGGAAAATAACAACTCACACGTGTGCCCCTTATGCTAACTTGAATTTAGAAACCGTCCTCAACAAAATCCCACGTTCGGGCGCAAAACTGCACGTTTGAGGCCACATTTTCAATGATGCTGGAAACTTACATTCAAAGCTGGGAAAATGTGCTCATCTACAGGCATCCCCACTTAGGGACGTCGTAGCACCTTGACTCGGGTGGCGTTGGAAAGGTCTGGTCCAGGGGAACACGGGCGTGTCAAGGTTGCCACGCGCACGCGCATCCCCGCTAAACAGGAGCCCAAACAAAACTTTAAACGGAGCTACCGAATTGGAAACCATCAATCCTGGGAAAATAACAACTCACACGTGTGCCCCTTATGCTAACTTGAATTTAGAAACCGTCCTCAACAAAATCCCACGTTCGGGCGCAAAACTGCACGTTTGAGGCCACATTTTCAATGATGCTGGAAACTTACATTCAAAGCTGGGAAAATGTGCTCATCTACAGGCATCCCCATTTAGGGACGTCGTAGCACCTTGACTCGGGTGGCGTTAGAAAGGTCTGGTCCAGGGGAACACGGGCGTGTCAAGGTTGCCACGCGCACGCGCATCCCCGCTGAACAGGAGCCCAAACAAAACTTTAAACGGGGCTACGGAAAAGGGGAGGGCTTTTTCGGGGACAACCACCACTCACCTCGGTTCCCCCCATCCCAACTTGAATTTAGAAACCGTCCCCAGCCAAATCCCACGTTCGGGGGCAAAACTGCTCGTTTGAGGCCACATTTTCAATGATACTGGAAACTTACATTCAAAGTTGGGAAAAGGTGTTCATTTACAGGCATCTCCACTTAGGGACGTCGTAGCACCTTAACTCAGGCGGCGTTAGAAAGGTCTGGTCCAGGGGAACACGGGCGTGTCAAGGTTGCCACGCGCACGCGCATCCCCGCTAAACAGGAGCCCAAACAAAACTTTAAACGGGGCTACGGAAAAGGGGAGAGCTTTTTCGGGGACAAACACCACTCACGTCGGTGCCCCCTGTTCCAACTTGAATTTAGAAACCGTCCTCAACAAAATCCCACGTTCGGGTGAATAACTGTGAATTTTAAGGCACATGCCTCTCTGGGCTGGGAGAGTGCATTCAAATAGGAGAAATTGGCTTCATTTAGAGGCATCCCCACTTGGGGACGTCGTAGCACCTTAACTCAGGTGGCGTTAGAAAGGTCTGGTCCAGGGGAACACGGGCGTGTCATGTTTGCCACGCGCACGCGCATCCCCGTTGAACAGGAGCCCAAACAAAACTTTAAACGGGGCTACGGAAAAGGGGAGGGCTTTTTCGGGGACAACCACCACTCACCTCGGTGCCCCCCATCCCAACTTGAATTTAGAAACCGTCCCCAGCCAAATCCCACGTTCGGGGGCAAAACTGCACGTTTGAGGCCACATTTTCAATGATACTGGAAACTTACATTCAAAGTTGGGAAAAGGTGTTCATTTACAGGCATCCCCACTTGGGGACGTCGTAGCACCTTAACTCAGGCGGCGTTAGAAAGGTCTGGTCCAGGGGAACACGGGCGTGTCAAGGTTGCCACGCGCACGCGCTTCCCCGCTGAACAGGAGCCCAAACAAAACTTTAAACGGGGCTACGGAAAAGGGGAGGGCTTTTTCGGGGACAACCACCACTCACCTCGGTGCCCCCCGTCCCAACTTGAACTTAGAAACCGTCCCCAGCGAAATCCCACGTTCGGGCGAATAACTGTGAATTTTAAGCCCCTTTTCCTCTCAAGCTGGAAACGTGCAAAGTTGGGAAAAGGTGTTCATTTACAGGCATCTCCACTTAGGGACGTCGTCGTAGCACCTTAACTCAGGCGGCGTTAGAAAGGTCTGGTCCAGGGAACACGGGCGTGTCAAGGTTGCCACGCGCACGCGCATCCCCGCTGAACAGGAGCCCAAACAAAACTTTAAACGGGGCTACGGAAAAGGGGAGGGCTTTTTCGGGGACAACCACCACTCACCTCGGTGCCCCCCATCCCAACTTGAATATAGAAACCGTCCCCAGCCAAATCCCACGTTCGGGGGCAAAACTGCTCGTTTGAGGCCACATTTTCTATGATACTGGAAACTTACATTCAAAGTTGGGAAAATGTTGCTCATCTACAGGCATCCCCACTTGGGGGACCGTCGTAGCACCTTGACTCAGGCGGCGTTGGAAAGGTCTGGACCAGGGGAACACGGGGGTGTCAAGTTTGCCACGCGCACGCGCCTTCCCCGCTGAACAGGAGCCAAACAGAACTTTAAACGGGGCTACGGAAAAGGGGAGGGCTTTTTTCGGGGACAACCACCACTCACCTCGGTGCCCCCCATCCCAACTTGAATATAGAAACCGTCCCCAGCCAAATCCCACGTTCGGGGGCAAAACTGCTCGTTTGAGGCCACATTTTCAATGATACTGGAAACTTACATTCAAAGTTGGGAAAATGTGCTCATCTACAGGCATCCCCACTTGGGGACGTCGTAGCACCTTAACTCAGGCGGCGTTAGAAAGGTCTGGTCCAGGGAACACGGGCGTGTCAAGGTTGCCACGCGCACGCGCTTCCCCGCTGAACAGGAGCCCAAACAAAACTTTAAACGGGGCTACGGAAAAGGGGAGGGCTTTTTCGGGGACAACCACCCACTCACCCTCGGTGCCCCCCGTCCCAACTTGAACTTAGAAACCGTCCCCAGCGAAATCCCACGTTCGGGCGAATAACTGTGAATTTTAAGCCCCTTTTCCTCTCAAGCTGGAAACGTGCAAAGTTGGGAAAAGGTGTTCATTTACAGGCATCTCCACTTAGGGACGTCGTAGCACCTTAACTCAGGCGGCGTTAGAAAGGTCTGGTCCAGGGGAACACGGGCGTGTCAAGGTTGCCACGCGCACGCGCATCCCCGCTGAACAGGAGCCCAAACAAAACTTTAAACGGGGCTACGGAAAAGGGGAGGGCTTTTTCGGGGACAACCACCACTCACCTCGGTGCCCCCCATCCCAACTTGAATATAGAAACCGTCCCCAGCCAAATCCCACGTTCGGGGGCAAAACTGCTCGTTTGAGGCCACATTTTCAATGATACTGGAAACTTACATTCAAAGTTGGGAAAATGTGCTCATCTACAGGCATCCCCACTTGGGGACGTCGTAGCACCTTGACTCAGGCGGCGTTGGAAAGGTCTGGACCAGGGGAACACGGGGGTGTCAAGTTTGCCACGCGCACGCGCTTCCCCGCTGAACAGGAGCCCAAACAGAACTTTAAACGGGGCTACGGAAAAGGGGAGGGCTTTTTCGGGGACAACCACCACTCACCTCGGTGCCCCCCCATCCCAACTTGAATATAGAAACCGTCCCCAGCCAAATCCCACGTTCGGGGGCAAAACTGCTCGTTTGAGGCCACATTTTCAATGATACTGGAAACTTACATTCAAAGTTGGGAAAATGTGCTCATCTACAGGCATCCCCACTTGGGGACGTCGTAGCACCTTAACTCAGGCGGCGTTAGAAAGGTCTGGTCCAGGGGAACACGGGCGTGTCAAGGTTGCCACGCGCACGCGCTTCCCCGGCTGAACAGGAGCCCAAACAAAACTTTAAACGGGGCTACGGAAAAGGGGAGGGCTTTTTCGGGGACAACCACCACTCACCTCGGTGCCCCCCGTCCCAACTTGAACTTAGAAACCGTCCCCAGCGAAATCCCACGTTCGGGCGAATAACTGTGAATTTTAAGCCCCTTTTCCTCTCAAGCTGGCAACGTGCAAAGTTGGGAAAAGGTGTTCATTTACAGGCATCTCCACTTAGGGACGTCGTAGCACCTTAACTCAGGCGGCGTTAGAAAGGTCTGGTCCAGGGGAACACGGGCGTGTCAAGGTTGCCACGCGCACGCGCATCCCCGCTGAACAGGAGCCCAAACAAAACTTTAAACGGGGCTACGGAAAAGGGGAGGGCTTTTTCGGGGACAACCACCACTCACCTCGGTGCCCCCCCATCCCAACTTGAATATAGAAACCGTCCCCAGCCAAATCCCACGTTCGGGGGCAAAACTGCTCGTTTGAGGCCACATTTTCAATGATACTGGAAACTTACATTCAAAGTTGGAAAATGTGCTCATCTACAGGCATCCCCACTTGGGGACGTCGTAGCACCTTGACTCAGGCGGCGTTGGAAAGGTCTGGACCAGGGGAACACGGGGGTGTCAAGTTTGCCACGCGCACGCGCTTCCCCGCTGAACAGGAGCCCAAACAGAACTTTAAACGGGGCTACGGAAAAGGGGAGGGCTTTTTCGGGGACAACCACCACTCACCTCGGTGCCCCCCATCCCAACTTGAATATAGAAACCGTCCCCAGCCAAATCCCACGTTCGGGGGGCAAAACTGCTCGTTTGAGGCCACATTTTCAATGATACTGGAAACTTACATTCAAAGTTGGGAAAAATGTGCTCATCTACAGGCATCCCCACTTGGGGACGTCGTAGCACCTTAACTCAGGCGGCGTTAGAAAGGTCTGGTCCAGGGGAACACGGGCGTGTCAAGGTTGCCACGCGCACGCGCTTCCCCGCTGAACAGGAGCCCAAACAAAACTTTAAACGGGGCTACGGAAAAGGGGAGGGCTTTTTCGGGGACAACCACCACTCACCTCGGTGCCCCCGTCCCAACTTGAACTTAGAAACCGTCCCCAGCGAAATCCCACGTTCGGGCGAATAACTGTGAATTTTAAGCCCCTTTTCCTCTCAAGCTGGAAACGTGCAAAGTTGGGAAAAGGTGTTCATTTACAGGCATCTCCACTTAGGGACGTCGTAGCACCTTAACTCAGGCGGCGTTAGAAAGGTCTGGTCCAGGGGAACACGGGCGTGTCAAGGTTGCCACGCGCACGCGCATCCCCGCTGAACAGGAGCCCAAACAAAACTTTAAACGGGGCTACGGAAAAGGGGAGGGCTTTTTCGGGACAACCACCACTCACCTCGGTGCCCCCCATCCCAACTTGAATATAGAAACCGTCCCCAGCCAAATCCCACGTCGGGGGCAAAACTGCTCGTTTGAGGCCACATTTTCATGATACTGGAAACTTACATTCAAAGTTGGGAAAATGTGCTCATCTACAGGCATCCCCACTTGGGACGTCGTAGCACTTGACTCAGGCGGCGTTGAAAGGTCTGGACCAGGGGAACACGGGGGTGTCAAGTTTGCCACGCGCACGCGCTTCCCCGCTGAACAGGAGCCCAAACAGAACTTTAAACGGGGCTACGGAAAAGGGGAGGGCTTTTTCGGGGACAACCACCACTCACCTCGGTGCCCCCCATCCCAACTTGAATATAGAAACCGTCCCCAGCCAAATCCCACGTTCGGGGGCAAAACTGCTCGTTTGAGGCCACATTTTCAATGATACTGGAAACTTACATTCAAAGTTGGGAAAATGTGCTCATCTACAGGCATCCCCACTTGGGGACGTCGTAGCACCTTAACTCAGGCGGCGTTAGAAAGGTCTGGTCCAGGGGAACACGGGCGTGTCAAGGTTGCCACGCGCACGCGCTTCCCCGCTGAACAGGAGCCCAAACAAAACTTTAAACGGGGCTACGGAAAAGGGGAGGGCTTTTTTCGGGGACAACCACCACTCACCTCGGTGCCCCCCGTCCCAACTTGAACTTAGAAACCGTCCCCAGCGAAATCCCACGTTCGGGCGAATAACTGTGAATTTTAAGCCCCTTTTCCTCTCAAGCTGGAAACGTGCAAAGTTGGGAAAAGGTGTTCATTTACAGGCATCTCCACTTAGGGACGTCGTAGCACCTTAACTCAGGCGGCGTTAGAAAGGTCTGGTCCAGGGGAACACGGGCGTGTCAAGGTTGCCACGCGCACGCGCATCCCCGCTGAACAGGAGCCCAAACAAAACTTTAAACGGGGCTACGGAAAAGGGAGGGCTTTTTCGGGGACAACCACCACTCACCTCGGTTCCCCCCATCCCAACTTGAATTTAGAAACCGTCCCCAGCCAAATCCCACGTTCGGGGGCAAAACTGCTCGTTTGAGGCCACATTTTCAATGATACTGGGAAACTTACATTCAAAGTTGGGAAAAGGTGTTCATTTACAGGCATCTCCACTTAGGGACGTCGTAGCACCTTAACTCAGGCGGCGTTAGAAAGGTCTGGTCCAGGGGAACACGGGCGTGTCAAGGTTGCCACGCGCACGCGCATCCCCGCTAAACAGGAGCCCAAACAAAACTTTAAACGGGGCTACGGAAAAGGGGAGAGCTTTTTCGGGGACAAACACCACTCACGTCGGTGCCCCCTGTTCCAACTTGAATTTAGAACCGTCCTCAACAAAATCCCACGTTCGGGTGAATAACTGTGAATTTTAAGGCACATGCCTCTCTGGGCTGGGAGAGTGCATTCAAATAGGAGAAAATTGGCTTCATTTAGAGGCATCCCCACTTGGGGACGTCGTAGCACCTTAACTCAGGTGGCGTTAGAAAGGTCTGGTCCAGGGGGAACACGGGCGTGTCATGTTTGCCACGCGCACGCGCATCCCCGTTGAACAGGAGCCCAAACAAAACTTTAAACGGGGCTACGGAAAAGGGAGGGCTTTTTCGGGGACAACCACCACTCACCTCGGTGCCCCCCCATCCCAACTTGAATTTAGAAACCGTCCCCAGCCAAATCCCACGTTCGGGGGCAAAACTGCACGTTTGAGGCCACATTTTCAATGATACTGGAAACTTACATTCAAAGTTGGGAAAATTGTGCTCATCTACAGGCATCCCCACTTGGGACGTCGTAGCACCTTAACTCAGGCGGCGTTAGAAAGGTCTGGTCCAGGGGAACACGGGCGTGTCAAGGTTGCCACGCGCACGCGCTTCCCCGCTGAACAGGAGCCCAAACAAAACTTTAAACGGGGCTACGGAAAAGGGGAGGGCTTTTTCGGGGACAACCACCACTCACCTCGGTGCCCCCCGTCCCAACTTGAACTTAGAAACCGTCCCCAGCGAAATCCCACGTTCGGGCGAATAACTGTGAATTTTAAGCCCCTTTTCCTCTCAAGCTGGAAACGTGCAAAGTTGGGAAAAGGTGTTCATTTTACAGGCATCTCCACTTAGGGACGTCGTAGCACCTTAACTCAGGCGGCGTTAGAAAGGTCTGGTCCAGGGGAACACGGGCGTGTCAAGGTTGCCACGCGCACGCGCATCCCCGCTGAACAGGAGCCCAAACAAAACTTTAAACGGGGCTACGGAAAAGGGGAGGGCTTTTTTCGGGACAACCACCACTCACCTCGGTGCCCCCCATCCCAACTTGAATATAGAAACCGTCCCCAGCCAAATCCCACGTTCGGGGGCAAAACTGCTCGTTTGAGGCCACATTTTCAATGATACTGGAAACTTACATTCAAAGTTGGGAAAATGTGCTCATCTACAGGCATCCCCACTTGGGGACGTCGTAGCACCTTGACTCAGGCGGCGTTGGAAAGGTCTGGACCAGGGGAACACGGGGGTGTCAAGTTTGCCACGCGCACGCGCTTCCCCGCTGAACAGGAGCCCAAACAGAACTTTAAACGGGGCTACGGAAAAGGGGAGGGCTTTTTCGGGGACAACCACCACTCACCTCGGTGCCCCCCATCCCAACTTGAATATAGAAACCGTCCCCAGCCAAATCCCACGTTCGGGGGCAAAACTGCTCGTTTGAGGCCACATTTTCAATGATACTGGAAACTTACATTCAAAGTTGGGAAAATGTGCTCATCTACAGGCATCCCCACTTGGGGACGTCGTAGCACCTTAACTCAGGGCGGCGTTAGAAAGGTCTGGTCCAGGGGAACACGGGCGTGTCAAGGTTGCCACGCGCACGCGCTTCCCCGCTGAACAGGAGCCCAAACAAAACTTTAAACGGGGCTACGGAAAAGGGGAGGGCTTTTTCGGGGACAACCACCACTCACCTCGGTGCCCCCCGTCCCCAACTTGAACTTAGAAACCGTCCCCAGCGAAATCCACGTTCGGGCGAATAACTGTGAATTTTAAGCCCCTTTTCCTCTCAAGCTGGAAACGTGCAAAGTTGGGAAAAGGTGTTCATTTACAGGCATCTCCACTTAGGGACGTCGTAGCACCTTAACTCAGGCGGCGTTAGAAAGGTCTGGTCCAGGGGAACACGGGCGTGTCAAGGTTGCCACGCGCACGCGCATCCCCGCTGAACAGGAGCCCAAACAAAACTTTAAACGGGGCTACGGAAAAGGGGAGGGCTTTTTCGGGGACAACCACCACTCACCTCGGTGCCCCCCATCCCAACTTGAATATAGAAACCGTCCCCAGCCAAATCCCACGTTCGGGGGCAAAACTGCTCGTTTGAGGCCACATTTTCAATGATACTGGAAACTTACATTCAAAGTTGGGAAAATGTGCTCATCTACAGGCATCCCCACTTGGGGACGTCGTAGCACCTTGACTCAGGCGGCGTTGGAAAGGTCTGGACCAGGGGAACACGGGGGTGTCAAGTTTGCCACGCGCACGCGCTTCCCCGCTGAACAGGAGCCCAAACAGAACTTTAAACGGGGCTACGGAAAAGGGGAGGGCTTTTTCGGGACAACCACCACTCACCTCGGTGCCCCCCATCCCAACTTGAATAT
>NW_027120338.1:0-38116 GCF_038355195.1 Osmerus mordax | reverse complement strand
TTCCAAGATTCCTTGTTCCTAGTAATGTATCATGCTACAACCTCCAAAGTCCAACAAATCTAACCTTTGTGTCACAGGTCCACCGGGCATTGAGAGACACCGATTTTTAATCCATGCATCTAATTCATCCATCTTGTTTTCTTTTTACAGTACAAAGCACTGCAGCCCTCCTATTGATTCACTATAGCCTCCTGTGAGCTTCAGGGAGAGAGGTGGCTCCTTCTGCATCAGATCTTGAATGTGTCCCGTCCCCTGGCAGCGACCTCCTCCATGGCTTTGAGACAACAAATCAGAACCCACCACAGCCAGATTGAATAGTTTGGCTCATGACCATGTCATTTGCACAAAATCTGTATGATGTTATGGTTTCAACAAATCTACCATCGTTCGATACACATCTCCATCTCTCACCAGTCAAAAGTTAGTTGATAGAAACAACCATTTCAGTAAACCATAAAAGTGATGTGGATGCAAATGAGGTAACATTCTCACCTTTTTGGCCTGTATAAGTTCCTATCCACCTACTAATGACTCACATCATAGGTGAACTGAAGGAAAAACTTTAATAATTCAAATATAAATATTGTGATTATTTTTCAGTTGACACAGTAGCCATCTGTGTGTAATGTTTCTCATTAATCATTTTTCTCCTAGCTCCCATACAAATATAACAATTTATTTCACGCTTCCAGGCTGCTCTTGTACCGTTGGCTGTCTGACATACAACTCGTATTTGTGCCTGCTGTAAAGTAAGTGAAGGAAATTATATCTCTTACAATTTTAACACGACTAGTTGTGCAGTGTCATCTTGTCTGCAAGATGCATATAATGCAGGGGTCCCCAAACTTTTTTATGCGAGGGCCAGATACTTTTTTCTTTCTTTAATTATAATCAAATCATAATGACCTTTTTTCATATTCATTTCTATTGAAACCAAAACATTTACTTACTTATGTATATTAATTAATTCATCAGTGTAAACTTTGTAAAATGTTATATATATATATTTTTTTTTTTTAAGCCGGTGAGTGCTTACGTTTTTGTGATTCTGAAAGCCAAAAAAAAAAGTAGTGCTGTCAGATAAACGCGTTATTAACGGCGTTAACGCAAACCCATTTTAACGGTGTCAATTTTTTTATCGAGAGATTAACATGCTGTTGCAACAACTACTGACGTTAGAAAAACTACAACACCACACCGGATCTAGCTATACCGGAAACAAAACAACAGGCACGCCGCACACACTTGTTTGGGCTTGCGAGCCGGCTAAAGAGTAGTAGGCCAATAATATTCTGAATGGAAAGTTAACTTTTAAAAAGTTGCCAAATGGTCCCATTGACAATACCAAAGTGATCTGTGTGTTTTGTCATTGTGAACTGAGCTATGATCGCAGCATGTCCAGTCTGAAATACCACTTGAAAACAACATGGCCAAGCACACAGCTAATGCGAATTCTCCGCTCCCTCGTCAAAGCCAGGCGATTGCAATGTTGTTTTCAATAAATAAAAACATTTGCACTAAGCAATCTGATCCACTTTTCCATGTTGATAAGAGCATTAAAATGAGAAAAAATAATGGGACAAAAAGAAATTAAGGGACATTTAGAATATATAAAATTAGCGATTAATCGCGAGTTAACTATGAGTAATGCAATTCAATATTTTAATCGTTTGACAGCACAAAAAAAAAGCTTTAACATAAAGGCCACCCGCTATCCACATGCATAATATCCTCCTTTTCCAATAGTCTTACAAAACGGAAGTTTTAAAGCTGAAAGTGTTGCAGTGGTTCCTTGTTGGCGCAACAGCCTGCACCTTGCATTGTGAGACCTGATATGTTCTATTAAGTTTCCTACAAGGATGCTGGAGTTGGGTGTTCTGGGTCCTTAAATATGCCTTATCCATCAAAGTGCAAACTGTGTATAGTTGTACCATTTCATTTTGTACTTGAGACATTACCACTGGGACACAATGTATCTTTGTGATATTAAATGGAAATGTCATTCTTTCCTGCTCTGAAGAATAGATTTGTGAAATTTAGTTGACTGTGTTAGCAAAACCAGTATTGTGTGGAATGGGGAGGGGGGTGGTGTGGTGGTGATGAAGCTGTAGTGGGATTGCCCATTATGTGCTTCACTCTGTATCTTACTCCCAATTATACAAATAACTTTAAGGAAAAGGCAGAACCCCAAACCACTTTAAATTTGGGATACATCCTGGATCTTTTTTTGTTACTTAAACATAATCAGTTATTTTGGAGTATTGCATTGTAGTGGCCTCAAAGGCTGGTGCTTAATCACTTGAGAGTTTGAACAGCTTTAGACTTGTGCATTTATTTTGTGGTTGTTCAAGTAAACCAATCAATAAAATTGAAATAATGTAAAGTAACATGTTGCTGTTTTTTTTACTTAATGACTAAACATAACTTGAACAGCTGTCTCTCATACAACAACCAGATCTTACCAGGTGCCCTGTTGTGGTTATCAGTCCTTCTGAGGTCCAGAAGAAGTTGTCCTTCACTGTAACCGATTTCAAATGGTGCTAGAAACACAAGACTCTGAACACTAAAAGAAATCGGTCAACCTTGGAGAAAGGACAAAGAGCTTAGGTTTGAGCTGGTAGGCTTGTGGCTAAGACATCCGCCCTGACCTGAAAGTCTGTTCGGCCAGCGAGGAGAAGGTGTTTTCTCAGGAGATGATCTCTGGATCTGTGGCTGGTGTTCCCAGGAAGGAGTAGTGACCTGCTGATAGTGGTCAGGGAGGTCCAGGAGGAACTTCCCACCCCAAGAACACTGATTTCAAATGGTGCTAGATAGATGACAGCATTCTAAGCCACCATCTGAAACCAGCTTCCAAGGGGAGTATTGCCCAGGGTTAGCTTGATCCTCAGAAACAGCACAGACTTTGGATATGGAGGGAGGGGGGGTTCAAATGAGACAGCAGGGTTAGTTTTCATATTGACAAAACAAACATTGGTATGTGTCTGTAATCTCTCATGTTATGTACACCAAGAATCATGCCTCGATTGAGAAATACAACCATAGTCATTTCTCAACCATCCAATGACAGAGTTCATCCCATGCCATTTAAATGTGATAAGACCATTCCTTTGTGGTGTTGTCATGACAACCTACTACAACCCAACCTGCCCTACAACCCACTGTAACTTTGTACCCTGGGTGTGTATGGAACAGTAGTCCCCTGGGCCTGCCGTAAGTCTGAAAGAAAATATCTTAACAATCAATTCATGTATAAGACAGAGTTGTCCCTGGAACAGTCAGACTTCTGTCCACAGAAAGCTCTGTGATTCATAGCATGCGACATGTTTACAACAGTGGAAAAAATGCATCATAATGTCAAGTTCCAAATTCTAACACCCACTGGTAATGATTCACTTCCTGGTGGAATAGCTCACCATAAGACCTCAACGTTCCTACCTCAGCTCTGATTACACAAGACAGCACACGGGATTGTCAGTGGCAATGGGATAACTAACTTGGGGATAGTCCAGGACTTGCTATTTCAGTTGAAACCAGTCTCCTTTACATGACCGGTTCTTTTCCTTGATACCTGATATGAATAAGCATATCTGTTGAGACGATCCTTCTACCACATGCCCACTCTGTTCATTTCTAAATGGCTCAAATGAAGAGAACCTGTCTGACTACTTGTCTTCCCTGATGTTGGTCCAGTAGTGTGGCTATCCACTGCTCTGAAAACCAAAGAAATGGCACTTTCAATCCGGCAAGGAGCGCGATGGCACAGTAACTCTGTGAGGGTGTGGCACGGACAGATAATAGCCAACTCACTGTCTGTGAACTCATGCCAAATGCTTGGGTCAAGTGCATTATTGTCAATGGTATTTTTCCCTAAACCCCCTATTTTAATCTAATCATCTCTCTTTGACTACAGCAACAAACACTCCTGTGTGTCAAAAACTCTGGCCAGCATATCCTCATCCTACTCCTACCTTTTTCAAATGCATGTTTACATTAATTAGGAAAATGAAAGTACAAAGAAGCCCTTAGAAGTCTTATCAGAGTTCCAGACAGGACAGACTCAGTCATGTTCTCAGGAAGGGCATGGAGGGAGTGTTGGTGTGTGGGGAGGGGTTCACGTTCTGGTGATGTGTCTGGTTCCTTCCTTAGCTCCCTAGCAGCTTATCTCTATGGTTGTGTGTTACCTGCTTGCCATGGACCTGTTGTGCAATGTTTATTAAAGATTTAAAGGGACAGGGCCACATATCTAACCCTGACCGACATTAACTTGAACATAGAAACACAGTTTGGTTATTCACAAAGATATTACCTAAGATTATTGATCAGTCAAAAGTTACACTCACTATACACAAATGAAACTTGAACAAGCTTCAAAAGAGCTGTCAAGTATTTGGTCTACATGAAGAATATGTCTATGCCAGACTATATTTCTAAGAGCTACATAAGAACAGATAGCAAGTAACTTAGCATGGGCCTCTACAAAGTGTAACTAATCATCAGGCTATATGTTGTGTGTACAGCCACTAACAGTGGCAGTCTAATGGTCTCCTGCGGATAACCCATTCATAAGAAATGACCACTTGTGGCGTGATACCGACTGACAGCTCCAACCTTTAGCCCAGTCCTGAGGACAGGTATCTGTGCTGTGTGTGCCTGTGCATGAGATAGAGAGATGAGTGTGTGTTTGTGAGACAGTGAGAAGGAAAGAAAGAAAGTGATAAAAAAGTGGGTGTGGTGGAAAAACAGAGCTAGAGATAAATGTGTGTGCTACAGAGAGAGATCCAGGTAGTGTTTGTGTCTGTGAGAGATAGAGAGCGGCTACAGAGAGAGATCCAGGTTGTGTTTGTGTGTCTGTGAGAGAGAGAGCGGCTACAGAGAGAGATCCAGGTAGTGTTTGTGTCTGTGAGAGAGTGTTTGTGTCTGTGAGAGAGAGAGAGCGGCTACAGAGAGAGATCCAGGTAGTGTTTGTGTGTCTGTGAGAGAGAGAGCGGCTACAGAGAGAGATCCAGGTAGTGTTTGTGTGTATGTGAGAGAGAGAGCGGCGCAGTGGCAGCTGCAGTGCAGCCCATCAGCAGACACAGAGGTTCTGCCATTGTCTCAGAACGTTCCGGACAAGCCCCGTCCCTACGCCAGACAGTCAACCTTCACCGTCCCAGAGGTGCATCGGAGGACAGAGAGACCTGTCGAAAAGAAGTCAGTGCTTAGGCAGTACCATCAAAGGAAGCAGAGATGCATCCCGGAATCATCCAGCATGGAGACATTTGGGTCATGAGAGTAATATAGCTACACACCCACACACACACACAAGCAAAGACATGTAAACTAACATGCACACAGACACATACATGCATATGTGTTGTTACTGTTGGTAAATACCACTTGAAAACAACATGGCCAAGCACACAGCTAATGCGAATTCTCCGCTCCCTCGTCAAAGCCAGGCGATTGCAATGTTGTTTTCAATAAATAAAAACATTTGCACTAAGCAATCTGATCCACTTTTCCATGTTGATAAGAGCATTAAAATGAGAAAAAATAATGGGACAAAAAGAAATTAAGGGACATTTAGAATAGATAAAATTAGCGATTAATCGCGAGTTAACTATGAGTAATGCAATTCAATATTTTAATCGTTTGACAGCACAAAAAAAAAGCTTTAACATAAAGGCCACCCGCTATCCACATGCATAATATCCTCCTTTTCCAATAGTCTTACAAAACGGAAGTTTTAAAGCTGAAAGTGTTGCAGTGGTTCCTTGTTGGCGCAACAGCCTGCACCTTGCATTGTGAGACCTGATATGTTCTATTAAGTTTCCTACAAGGATGCTGGAGTTGGGTGTTCTGGGTCCTTAAATATGCCTTATCCATCAAAGTGCAAACTGTGTATAGTTGTACCATTTCATTTTGTACTTGAGACATTGTGTCCCAGTGGTAATGTATCTTTGTGTTATTAAATTGAAAGGCCATTCTTTCCTGCTCTGATGAATAGATTTGTGAAATGTAGTTGACTTTGTGTTAGCAAAACCAATATTGTGTGGAATGTGGAGGGGGGGGGGTGGTGTGTGTGGTGATGATGAAGCTGTAGTTGGATCGCCTTATTTCAACTGAGAAAAGAGACAGGCAGGGGTGCATGGAGAGGGTTAGAGCGAGGCACAATAAATGTTACACACAACGTAGCATTCATAAATAAAATTACACTGTTGCAGAAAGGTATTCCATCAGTGTGATAGGGGAGAAACTATACTATAAAATACAATTGTTTGTCTGATATGCGTTTGGTGTGGTTGGAGCTCTCTATATAACGTCTAATGTGAGACTGTAGCTAGTACTGTGAGCTGCTAGCTAGCTTGCATGAACTTTCATGTCTGAACTAAATAAAGCCTCACCCCCGGGCTATCTGTGACTGGGTCCTAGAGCCGCCTGAGTGTCTGTCACTTCCTTTGGTCCTCTAGGCACCCTACTATATCACAATGACCTTATGTTTTGGTATGTTTCATATATCTCTCTCTCAAATCTTTGTCCTGTGCCTCTCTGTCACTTCCTTTGGTCCTCTAGGCACTCTACTATATCACAATTACCTTATGTTTTGGTATGTTTCATCTCTCTCGCCTCTCTCTCTCTCTACTAGTGTATCTGTATGTGGTTCCAACACCAAACCCACAACACCAAGAGAAATAAGAAATTCATCCAGTTTTTTCTTGGTAGTTTATTGTGGCTGAAGATCAACAGGGATTATGAAGACCATGTTGGTACCTATCCTCCTTCTAGCTGTTTTAGGTTAAGGAGGAGTCTATGACTGTTCGGACTAAAAAACACTACTACACCTTTGTCTAAGATCCTGGTTTCTGAGGGAGACTATTTGCCATTCAGGAATAAACCAGACAGGCTCAGAGTAGAGGTAATTTCCAAATGTACAAATGGGCTCCTTGCTTTTCAATAAATATTGTTGGAAATCTTGTTTGTTGTCAGTCTAATAACCCATGAATGTGGTGTGCGTACAGTAAACTGTGAAATCATTGGGCATTGTCATAGAATCTGTATCTGTCATGGTATTCAGTAAAGCCTAGTTTGTTCCCAAAGATGAAGAACTCAGTTTGGCCAACTGAGGGCAGCATAGTCCTAAAATAAAGTTAAAAAAAAGCAAAAAAGTTTCAAATGCAAATATATCATGCTCTGTATGTGGGGATCTCTATGTCAAAACCCTTTATTTTCATAAAGACCAAAATATAATGGTTCTGTCTAACAATTAGTTTGAAAGCTTGAACTCTCCTTTTAAAGGAATAAGAGATTAAAAAGGGAAACCTAAATTTCAGATGTGACGATAAAAACATTTTGAATTGCTATTCGTTTTGGACCCCACCCGAGGATCAACATAGGAGTGATACAACCTAGATCCCACCCGGGAAATTACTCAGAGGCATAAAGTACACATCAACCCTAATTACAATGGAGTACCACGCCACAGAGGAAGTAGAAACTAAAGACGTTTTTTCTAAGGAAATCCTACCCTAACCAGAAATGTGAGTCACTTTTAAAAGGATAGTTCCCTCAGTAGTATGCTGACCTTGACCGTGGCTGTTTACCCTTAGAGTTTTAGGACAGGTTATTAAATGTAAATTATCCATAAGTAGATTAATCCACTATTTCAGAAACTACTGTTAGGTAAGTAAAGTTGGGGTGTTAGTATGTTAGCCAACAAATAATCCAAATGGATGCATATTATTTATTGGGCAGGATACTTAGTCCATAGTGAAGAGAAGCCTACTCTTTTATTGCTTCCTAAATGACCATATAAATGCAAATACAGTAGGCCCTATCCCATTCCAAACTTTGTGAAATCTAATCTGTATCTTAAATAAATATTTCAGCTGCAATATTGGTGGAAATGTACTGTTCACCATCAAAATGTACCACAGATGTGAACATTATTCCCATGTTCTGGCTCTTTACTTACTGCAGAGCACTTCCAAATACTGATGATACATTATTGGTCTAATGGTATGTTGTGTGGAGTTATTTTCCTGTCAGTCACACATCTTATTAACCCTCGTGCTGCCTTCGGGTCACATGACCCAAAGGTTCATAACGAACCATTGTTGTGTTTACCCAATTTTACCCAATACAAAAACAAATAAAAATAATTTTCTTTTAACCTTCGCAATGTGGGGGGTCTGAGACAGCCCAACGGTTAAAAGAAAATGCTTCACTTTGTTTTTGTATGCGGTAAAGTTGTCGCAATACGACGGTGGGTCACAATGACTGATGGGTCAGAATGACCCGAAGATAACACAAGGGTTAAATCAAATCAAATGTATTTGTATAGCCCTTTTTACACGCAAGCATGTCACAGAGGGCTTCACATACGCCCATAGAACTGCCCCTCAACCAACCTAAACCCTCAAGGAAGACAAGGAAAAACTCCCAGAAAAACTCTCAACAGGAGAAAAAATGGAAGAAACCTTGGGAGGAGCAATTCAGAGAGGGATCCCCTCCTCCAGAGACGGTTGGTGAGAGAGAGGAGCAGAACACAGGCTAAACATAGTCATACAGTGTCGATGGGTTTTGAAACACCAAAATCCATTGTTCAACTTTATAGATGTAGGACAGGACCGGGACACTCGCGACCAGGTCCAGCGTTGGCCGACCGACGACCAGGCAGGTGCTGACAACTCAAACCCCCCACACCACAAGGGATGTGTGTGGGGGGGACAGAGAGAGGAGAGCAGGGATTAGAGAATGCCAGGAGCAGCTAACAGTTACAGCCATAATAGAATGAGATCCCAACCGGTCAAGTGTGGACTGGTGCAGCAATTTAACAGAGCAAAAAAGGGGTATTTGATGCAGCCCCACACACCAAGACAGCGACAGCCCCCCTCGGTTGGAACATGAAATCTGTTCCAGGGGAAGAGAACTCTAAAATAAGTTATACTTATAGAATAAGGATGGAAACAACCCGTCCTCCGTTGCCTCCAACTAGTAACATACTTACCTTTAACAGTCGTAGACTTGACTAAACAATAACGTTTTTAACCTAATTTTAAATGTCGAAACAGTATCAGACTCCTTAATTGAGACAGGTAATTTGTTCCAGAGAAGAGGTGCTCTATATGAGAACGCCCTACCTCCAGCTGTTTTTTTCTTAATTTTGGGAACCACCAGATAGCCGGCATCTTGAGATCTAAGTGTCCTTGCGGGGCAATAGGGTGCAAGGAGACCGGAGAGGTACAGTGGTGCCAATCCATGCAGAGATTTGTAGGTTAGTAGTAGAACTTTGAAGTCAGCTCTGGCTTGGATAGGGAGCCAGTGTAGAGAGACAAGAGTAGATGTTATGCGATCAAACTTTCTTGTTCTGGTCAATAGTCTAGCAGCAGCATTTTGCACCCGCTGTAAAAAAATGTAGGTGGGTAATTGGGAGGCCAGAGAACAACACATACACATGCAACACATGCAATAGTCCAATCGGGACGTAACAAATGCATGTATTAATTTTTCAGCATCATCCTTTGAGAGAAATTTTCGTATTTTGGCAATATTACGTAGATGGAAAAATGCAGTTCTATTAATTTGCTTAACCCTTGTGCTGCCTTCGGGTCACATGACCCAAAGGTTCACAACGAACCATCGTTGTGTTTACCCAATTTTACCCAATACAAATCTAAATTTGTTTAATTTTCTTTTAACCTTCGCGATGTGGGGGGTCTGAGACAGCCCGATGGTTAAAAGAAAATGCTTCACTTTGTTTTTGTATGCAGTAAAGTTGTCGCAATACGACGGTGGGTCACAATGACTGATGGGTCAGAATGACCCGAAGATAACACAAGGGTTAATATGGTACTCAAACGAAAGGTCTGTCCATTGTGACTCCTAAATTTTTCTAGGTCTAAAGGTCAGATTGGAAAGATTATTTCTATATTTTTTAGGACCGAAAATTTGAACCTCGGTTTTATCCGAATTTAGAAGAAGGAAATTTGCAGTCATCCAAGCTCTCAATCTAGAAACACATTTTTCCATAGCATGTGGAAATTCTCCAGACTTTATAGACATATATAGTTGAGTATCATCTGCATAACAGTGAAAATGTATCCCAGAGCTTCTAATTATGTTTCCTAAAGGCAGCATATACATTTACATTTAGTCATTTAACAGACGCTCTTATCCAGAGCGACTTACAGTAAGTACAGGGACATTCCCCCGAGGCAAGTAGGGTGAAGTGTCTTGCCCAAGGACACAGCGTCAGTTGACATGACCGGGAATCGAACTGGCAACCTTCGGATTACTAGCCCGATTCCCTCACCGCTCAGCCACCTGACTCCCTATATAGACTGAAAATAACAGAGGGCTAGAACTGAACACTGTGGTACTCCGTATTTTACAGTTAAAACCACGAGTGTGAAATGTAAGTATCAAATAGACTTTTAAAGTTAAAACTTAATTTATTTACGATTAGGCACGAACAAGACGGACTGTCTCTTTAAAGACACACCCGTTGTACTAACCGGAACACCAGGCTTGAAAGCGACCACCCACAGAAGTATATGATTTCGCTAGCTGGTGGAAGAATATTATTGACTGGGAAGCCAGACAGACAATATCTCGTCGCACATACCGTTGAAATATTAAGAAGGTAAGAACGTATTTAAATTCATATCACAGTTAGCAATGGCTAGCTAGCTTCATAACGTAACGCTATGATGTGAGACTGCAGCTAGTACTGTGAGATGCTAGCTAGCTTGCTTGAACTTTCATGTCTGAACTAACAGTCCAGTGCTAGCTGTAGTTTGTGTCGTCGCTAGCTTCAGCCTGTTTTACGAACAATTTGCTGTATTGTTAGAGCTAGCTACGTACTACAATATTAATTTGCTGGTTAGCTAGCCTAGCCGTTAAGACAGTTCAATTGCCAAATTACCAGTACTGTACTTGAACAGAACGTCAGTTTTTAGTCTCTATAGTTTAGCTAGCTGGGTAGAGCTACTAGCTACTGTACTGTATATTCTTATTGCCGTAGAACTAGTGCTAGTCTAATTCCTACATAATAATGCTCCTAACAAGGTCTCTGGATTATGTAGTCACTTGGTCATGATTTGTGGAAAGAGACATAGAGCTAGCTAACTGTTTAGTTTTTTCAAATGTAAGACGCTTTGACGAGCACCACATCAAGCCTACAATAGCTCCCATCATCAGCCTACTAGTATATACAAACAATCTAGATGAATTATTAGCACTGTAGGTATGTATATGAGGAAAAAGTTTATTTTTGGTTGAACTATCCCTTTACACTCCATTCAGGAAACGGTGTGCGGATTGTGTAAAGCCACGGTGCGTCATCGCTGTTAAAGCTAGATAATGCAGTCCATTGATTCACGTCGTTGTTGGTTGTTGGCAAGCGGCCTCTGTCTTGCCTATATGGTTGGCACAGTTCAAGGTTAGTCTTGTTGTTGCCTCTTAAGTTACGAAGTGGTGCGTACTGGTGTTATTGAATCGCTCAGAAAGTGGTGTTATAGCCTGTCTTTCCATTTGCAGCACAAGCATGCAGCAAACCCAAACTCGAACCCGAACACCCCAACACGGTATTGTCACCTGGAGACATTGGAAAGGAAACATTTGAAGATGGATCCAATGTCACGATTCAATGTCACATAGGTTATGCACGTGAGGGAGGGTCTCCGACCATCACATGCACTAACGGGCAGTGGAGTACTCTGAAAATGACTTGTAAAAGTAAATATTTCTTTCAGTCTATTTCCACACATATTCTGAAGCGGTGGATAAGTGGCAACAAGTTGATCATGCACACCTGGATGTACTAATGACGTCTGTACTATTTTATTTTAGTAAAGAACTGTGGCAATCCTGGAATAATACGGAATGGCCAGTTTAACATTGATATGGGGACGGAATTTGGTGACACAGCTGTGGCTACATGCAACGTAGGGTTAGTACCATTTCTGGCATATTTTGGATAATGTAGCTACCTTTACTGGTCAACAGTATTTTCATTGTTGTTTCAGAATAAATAATTGTGTGGCCTTTTCTGCCCTTTTGTCAGATACAAACTCATCGGCAGTGATCGACGGCAATGTATGGATGGTGGTTGGAATGGCAGAATACCTACATGTGAAGGTTAGTGGGCAATTGGCAGACAGTGAAAGTAAATGTGCCGCTCACATTGTATACACTCAATCTCTGTCCATATTCCTAAAATGTGTATTTTGTATTCTGCCCTCAGTGTCAAAATGTGGTCCAGCACCTCAAGTTGTGAATGGTAAACCATCGTCGAATGAGGAGTCGTATGACTATGATGCTGTTATTCGTTACAGCTGTAACCCTGGATTCACACTTAAAGGAAGTAAAAACATATTTTGCAAAGGGGATGAAGTATTCGAACCAGCTCCGCCTCAATGTATAAGTAAGTAACTGTCGGATTGTGTTTGCTGACCAGTGACTGATATAAAAGGATAAAATAAACATATACGCTACACACACACACACACACACACACACACACACACACACACACACACACACACACACACACACAATAGGGTTTCACAAGTCTGAGACCACATTGGACATTTAATGGGGGACTTGATTATTGAGAAAGCCAAGCATTCTGTGACGTTACAAGAAGCTATTTGGATCTGTGTCAAATCATGCTAGGATAGCATGGGTCATCAGGTTTTGCACAAACTGGTAGAGCCCATGCATGCTGTCATTAAATCAAAATGTGGACATACTAAGATATTCTGAAATGAATGTACACTTTCCCCTTCAAAATGTTAAGAAGATTATCATTTCTAATGCAAAATTGAGGTATCTCGACTAGGGGTCTCAGACATTTGGAACCTACTGTTTATATAAATAAATGTTCTCCAGCTCATAGTTGTCTTCTTTCATGTCTGCAGAGGTGGAGTGTCCTGCACCTGACGTTCCAAATGCCATTGTGATTGATGGAGCTTCCGCTCCCTACGGATACAAATCCTTTCTTACTTATAGGTGCAAAGCTGGATTTATGCTGCATGGAGCAGACAGTATAACATGTGAAATAGAAAGTGAATGGAACCTTCCTATTCCAGAATGCAGAGGTAAGGTTTCTATTCATCTCGTTGTTTTGGCTGGTTGTTGCCTGTTTCCCTTTGATTCAGGATTTTCTGTAAATTGTCCCTTTTTTAAAATAAATTACTAACATATGTCTTAAATTAATAAAATAACACACTCCACTTTCCAAATTAAAGACTAAAGTTGCATGACTATATCACTGAAGTTCAGGTAAAGATGAATTGATGGGTTGAAGATGAGCTGGGTTCTCTGTTTCCTGGAGTAAGCAAACTTAGTGAAGGGAAGCCATTTCTGATCATCTCATGGTCTGGTAATCAGCTCATCTGTCATGCATTTCTTCTGCTGCCTCTGCATTCTTACAATGCATTCTAGACTATACCACACACCACAGTGGCTGACCGAGGTTTTTTTAGTTAAGGAATATCAAAGCTATAAATGACATTACTTAAAATATTGGGAAGACAGCAGGAGAGTTGCTAAAGACAGTGCCATAATTCTTTCCCCTACTTTTGTAGCCCTTCCAACCACAACCAAAGCCAGTCCTACTCCTACTACCAAGAAACCCACAGAGAAAGGTAGAGTCCCTATTAAAACTTAGAGTAAAAGTACAAATGTACCCCACACGTCAGTGAAGCTAACTTTGGGTGTGACTGGCTTTTAACTGTCATGTCTTTTCCCTGACATAAAACCAATTTAGACATTGTACAGCTTTAGAGCAAAATATTTTATAGTACCATTGTTTTGTGAATTTCAGTTCCATTATCACGTCACACAAAGTGATGGTCAGACATTTAATCATTTACCATTTCCTTGAAATCTAAAAAGGATAATTTGGGGGGAAGGGAATGTTGTCTTTCATTGTGCGATACAGGTGATTTGTAAAGAATCTATATTATGTTGTGATAAGACCGATTGACCTACTTCTGGGCTTTTTAAATCCTTGCTTTGGCAGTGTTCCCTTTTCATCAAATGTTATTGTGGAATTATATTCACCCTGCCACTTCCATCTTACACTGCTGTTTGTTTTTCTGACCTGCTTCTTTACATCTCTCCTTCCTGCTGCAGTTCCTGTTCCCGGTCCCAAGCCCACTGGTGGTACTGGTGGTACTGATGGTACTGATGATCATCATAATACTCATTACAGTAAGTTCTGATCAAGCCCATATATTGATTCCATCTGAGCAATGCTCTTGTGCTTACCTGTGCTTTTATTTTTCACTCAGACACTGGAGCCATTGTGGGGGGGGTTATTGGCACACTTGGTAAGTTTCTTTTTCCTTAACTGTCTGAATAAAAGATGCTTCTGCGATTTAATGGTTTATTATTTTTAATTGCCAAAACACTGTCGTAGTCTTATTGGGATAATATTGGAATTTGGAAAATCAGGAACATTAAGTAAATGTTTGGAAATGTATGCAAAAAATAGCTTGTTATTATTATTAATAATAACAACAACAACAACATTAATGGCTCACTATGTTGAACGTGTCCCTTCCCATTCAAGCTGTATGTCTAGTTGCAGTTGGCGTTGCGGTTCATCTTCATAAAAAAAAAAAGCGGTAAGATACAATATCCATTCTGTGAATAATCAACTAATCTTACTTTCAGTCAGAGCTCCTCCGTTGCTTCTGTGTATGCATCTCCTTCGCTCTTTCTCTTTGGGATGCTGGTTTCTGCTGAAGGCCGCTTGCTGTATATTTTAGAGATCTTTCTTTTGCAGAGTTAAGTTCTCTAATATTATTATTCACACAATAACAAACAAGATTGATCCAATTGAACCGAATTGCATGTTGCTTAAATGCCATCTTGCTAATAGTCCTGAACTCTTGAGTGGTGGTTTCGACCATGTTGAGTTGTGGACAGTCCCAAACCCTCTTTTCAGCACTGTTCATATAAAAACAACTGTCACCATGATCAGTCACCTTTAATTACAGCTCTCGGGGTGGGTACTCTGGCAATGTGGCCACCAAGTAACAACAGGAAGTTGTAGCACCCTTTGGCCATGGTAAGATGGACTTCAGATGACTGCCAGATCAGTGCAGTCAAAATGAGTAACTGAATCTAGCTTGGATATGCTATTTGAAGTTTTTTTCCAGATGATGAGATCATAAACATTCAACTGAACACAATGCTGATAACCACCTTGTGTGTTCCAAGATTCCTTGTTCCTAGTAATGTATCATGCTACAACCTCCAAAGTCCAACAAATCTAACCTTTGTGTCACAGGTCCACCGGGCATTGAGAGACACCGATCTTTAATCCATGCATCTAATTCATCCATCTTGTTTTATTTTTACAGTACAAAGCACTGCAGCCCTCCTATTGATTCACTATAGCCTCCTGTGAGCTTCAGGGAGAGAGGTGGCTCCTTCTGCATCAGATCTTGAATGTGTCCCGTCCCCTGGCAGCGACCTCCTCCATGGCTTTGAGACAACAAATCAGAACCCACCACAGCCAGATTGAATAGTTTGGCTCATGACCATGTCATTTGCACAAAATCTGTATGATGTTATGGTTTCCACAAATCTACCATCGTTCGATACACAGCTCCATCTCTCACCAGTCAAAAGTTAGTTGATAGAAACAACCATTTCAGTAAACCATAAAAGTGATGTGGATGCAAATGAGGTAACATTGTCACCTTTTTGGCCTGTATAAGTTCCTATCCACCCACTAATGACTCACATCATAGGTGAACTGAAGGAAAAACTTATGGGGGGGAAGAATATTGTGATTATTTTTAAGTTGACACAGTAGCCGTCTGTGTGTAATGTTTCTTATGAAGTCACAATCAGTTTTCTCCTAGCTCCCATATAAATAGAACAATTTATTTCACGCTTCCAGGCTACTCTTGTACAGCTGGCTGTCTGACATACAACTAGTATATGTGCCTGCTGTAAAGTAAGTAAAGGAAAATATATCTCTTACTATTTTTACACAACTAGTTGTGCAGTGTCATCTTGTCTGCAAGATGCATGTAATGTAAAGAAAATAGTTGTCAAAATTGTTTGTATGTCTTGCCACAGTGTAATTTAAATACATACATTACATAGATTGTCCTTGCACTTTAAGGGGTAAAGCACTTATCTGCTTGAAGTTTGTTATTCTGGGCACCTTACATATTGTTTGTGCATTGATCTAATTTAAAACATTTGTATTTAATTGAGTGCTTATGTTTTTGTGATGCAAAAAGCAACAAATAAATCTTTAACATAAAGGTCACCCGCTATCCACATGCATAATATCCTCCTTTTCCAATAGTCTTACAAAACGGAAGTTTTAAAGCTGAAAGTGTTGCAGTGGTTCCTTGTTGGCGCAACAGCCTGCACCTTGCATTGTGAGACCTGATATGTTCTATTAAGCTTCCTACAAGGATGCTGGAGTTGGGTGTTCTGGGTCCTTAAATATGCTTTATCCATCAAAGTGCAAACTGTGTATAGTTGTACCATTTCATTTTGTACTTGAGACATTACCACTGGGACACAATGTATCTTTGTGATATTAAATGGAAATGTCATTCTTTCCTGCTCTGAAGAATAGATTTGTGAAATTTAGTTGACTGTGTTAGCAAAACCAGTATTGTGTGGAATGGGGAGGGGGGTGGTGTGGTGGTGATGAAGCTGTAGTGGGATTGCCCATTATGTGCTTCACTCTGTATCTTACTCCCAATTATACAAATAACTTTAAGGAAAAGGCAGAACCCCAAACCACTTTAAATTTGGGATACATCCTGGATAATTCATCTTTTTTTGTTACTTAAACATAATCAGTTATTTTGGAGTATTGCATTGTAGTGGCCTCAAAGGCTGGTGCTTAATCACTTGAGAGTTTGAACAGCTTTAGACTTGTGCATTTATTTTGTGGTTGTTCAAGTAAACCAATCAATAAAATTGAAATAATGTAAAGTAACATGTTGCTGTTTTTTTCACTTAATGACTAAACATAACTTGAACAGCTGTCTCTCATACAACAACCAGATCTTACCAGGTGCCCTGTTGTGGTTATCAGTCCTTCTGAGGTCCAGAAGAAGTTGTCCTTCACTGTAACCGATTTCAAATGGTGCTAGAAACACAAGACTCTGAACACTAAAAGAAATCGGTCAACCTTGGAGAAAGGACAAAGAGCTTAGGTTTGAGCTGGTAGGCTTGTGGCTAAGACATCCGCCCTGACCTGAAAGTCTGTTCGGCCAGCGAGGAGAAGGTGTTTTCTCAGGAGATGATCTCTGGATCTGTGGCTGGTGTTCCCAGGAAGGAGTAGTGACCTGCTGATAGTGGTCAGGGAGGTCCAGGAGGAACTTCCCACCCCAAGAACACTGATTTCAAATGGTGCTAGATAGATGACAGCATTCTAAGCCACCATCTGAAACCAGCTTCCAAGGGGAGTATTGCCCAGGGTTAGCTTGATCCTCAGAAACAGCACAGACTTTGGATATGGAGGGAGGGGGGGTTCAAATGAGACAGCAGGGTTAGTTTTCATATTGACAAAACAAACATTGGTATGTGTCTGTAATCTCTCA
Organism: Osmerus mordax; assembly: GCF_038355195.1. Classification (NCBI taxonomy): domain Eukaryota; kingdom Metazoa; phylum Chordata; class Actinopteri; order Osmeriformes; family Osmeridae; genus Osmerus; species Osmerus mordax. The sequence continues at coordinate 20,546 of NW_027120338.1, read as the reverse complement.
TGTTATGTACACCAAGAATCATGCCTCGATTGAGAAATACAACCATAGTCATTTCTCAACCATCCAATGACAGAGTTCATCCCATGCCATTTAAATGTGATAAGACCATTCCTTTGTGGTGTTGTCATGACAACCTACTACAACCCAACCTGCCCTACAACCCACTGTAACTTTGTACCCTGGGTGTGTATGGAACAGTAGTCCCCTGGGCCTGCCGTAAGTCTGAAAGAAAATATCTTAACAATCAATTCATGTATAAGACAGAGTTGTCCCTGGAACAGTCAGACTTCTGTCCACAGAAAGCTCTGTGATTCATAGCATGCGACATGTTTACAACAGTGGAAAAAATGCATCATAATGTCAAGTTCCAAATTCTAACACCCACTGGTAATGATTCACTTCCTGGTGGAATAGCTCACCATAAGACCTCAACGTTCCTACCTCAGCTCTGATTACACAAGACAGCACACGGGATTGTCAGTGGCAATGGGATAACTAACTTGGGGATAGTCCAGGACTTGCTATTTCAGTTGAAACCAGTCTCCTTTACATGACCGGTTCTTTTCCTTGATGATGTGTCTGGTTCCTTCCTTAGCTCCCTAGCAGCTTATCTCTATGGTTGTGTGTTACCTGCTTGCCATGGACCTGTTGTGCAATGTTTATTAAAGATTTAAAGGGACAGGGCCACATATCTAACCCTGACCGACATTAACTTGAACATAGAAACACAGTTTGGTTATTCACAAAGATATTACCTAAGATTATTGATCAGTCAAAAGTTACACTCACTATACACAAATGAAACTTGAACAAGCTTCAAAAGAGCTGTCAAGTATTTGGTCTACATGAAGAATATGTCTATGCCAGACTATATTTCTAAGAGCTACATAAGAACAGATAGCAAGTAACTTAGCATGGGCCTCTACAAAGTGTAACTAATCATCAGGCTATATGTTGTGTGTACAGCCACTAACAGTGGCAGTCTAATGGTCTCCTGCGGATAACCCATTCATAAGAAATGACCACTTGTGGCGTGATACCGACTGACAGCTCCAACCTTTAGCCCAGTCCTGAGGACAGGTATCTGTGCTGTGTGTGCCTGTGCATGAGATAGAGAGATGAGTGTGTGTTTGTGAGACAGTGAGAAGGAAAGAAAGAAAGTGATAAAAAAGTGGGTGTGGTGGAAAAACAGAGCTAGAGATAAATGTGTGTGCTACAGAGAGAGATCCAGGTAGTGTTTGTGTCTGTGAGAGATAGAGAGCGGCTACAGAGAGAGATCCAGGTTGTGTTTGTGTGTCTGTGAGAGAGAGAGCGGCTACAGAGAGAGATCCAGGTAGTGTTTGTGTCTGTGAGAGAGTGTTTGTGTCTGTGAGAGAGAGAGAGCGGCTACAGAGAGAGATCCAGGTAGTGTTTGTGTGTCTGTGAGAGAGAGAGCGGCTACAGAGAGAGATCCAGGTAGTGTTTGTGTGTATGTGAGAGAGAGAGCGGCGCAGTGGCAGCTGCAGTGCAGCCCATCAGCAGACACAGAGGTTCTGCCATCGTCTCAGAACGTTCCGGACAAGCCCCGTCCCTACGCCAGACAGTCAACCTTCACCGTCCCAGAGGTGCATCGGAGGACAGAGAGACCTGTCGAAAAGAAGTCAGTGCTTAGGCAGTACCATCAAAGGAAGCAGAGATGCATCCCGGAATCATCCAGCATGGAGACATTTGGGTCATGAGAGTAATATAGCTACACACCCACACACACACACAAGCAAAGACATGTAAACTAACATGCACACAGACACATACATGCATATGTGTTGTTACTGTTGGTTGTGCATCTATACAGATACACAACCAACAGTAATAGTGCTTCTACAATACAAAATAATACAAATGCAATGGCCTTCACCTGCTTGCTCATTGTCGTCAAATCACATAACATGGCTGTGTTGCTTCTAGAATCCAGAGGGGCTCCTTCCAGCCAATAGGAAACCAGCTCTTGCACTCAGACCTCTGATGCAGCAGCTTTAAGAAGTCCATTGCATGTGAATTGGAGAGCTGCCAGTGCAGAATCACTAAGAGAGCAAGGTAAACAACTCAGTCTCTTAGTTCCCCTCTCTCTTTCTCTGATCAAGATCCATGACATTTAGACCTCTTCACAGCTCCCTCCTGCACAGAAAGTGTGTATATGTATGTTTTAGAGAAAGAGAGAGCTAGACAGGGGGGGGGGAGGAGAAGGAGAGGCTGAAATAACACAGAACCATCCGCGGTCTGTTCAGTCCAGCCCCGACGACTGCGTCACTATCTACGGCTCGACTAACTAGGCAGAAACAAATGTCTCAGAGGGTTCGCCTAAAGCCCAATGGCCCTGCAGAGAGGAAACAACAAATCACATGACACTGCCCAGGCTCCAAACAGGTCTGAATCAGCCAGTTCCCTAACAATAACATGCAAGCAGAGGACCAGGTCCTCTAGTGCCCAGTCAGCCACATCCTACACTGCCAAACTCTCCCTTCTGTTATGAACTCTTAGGGTAAACCCCCAACTAGGCACAATAGAAAAATCCCATACTCATATGCTGCATTGCAACATAAACGGATGCTTAGGCCGGACAAAATAACATAACAGGGATCTCAGGATGACGCATTACTTCTTACCTGCCCATATGTAGACACATACTGTCTCCACTTCACATAGGCGTCAGATAAGCTTCATATTTGTTCCTACGTAGTCATAAGGGCAGTTGCCATGTATCCTTCATATCTATATTTATGCATTTGTAATGAACCTTCCTGGTCTAATCGCTGATATCTAAGAACACTAGTCAATTACCTCAATAATTCTTCTAAAAGGCTCCCCAATGCGCTTTGTCTGGATAATAGGGAACCTTCCAGAACGTTATGTCGTTAACCCCTTCGCCACACCTCTGCCCACCCCTAGCACACAATGCCACCAAAAACACTCGGGTCCGGACCAAGAGAATCGGTGTCACATCTTCAGCATCCATGTTGGACGTGTCTGCGATGCCAGCTTAGAGTACTGGAAGCACTCAGACGAAGAGGCTCAGATCAACACCGGCGATGAGGAGGGAGAGGAGGAGGAAGAGGTTGTCCGAAGCTACAGCTGCCACCCTTAGGTGGCAAACCCGATGACTCTGGGCTTCAATTATTTTAGCTTATGTTTTCCCCTTCGATGTGAAAAAGTGACGTAGCAAGTAATCCGAAATCTCTCTCTCCCTCACTCTCTTCCCCCGTCTCCTTGTCTCTCTCCCTTGCTCCCTCCTTCCCTGCCTCTCTCACAGACGCACTCACTATTTTCATCTTGTTGCAACAGCAGAATTGCTGCCATAGACTGCTAGTTCGTACTGACACAAATATACACAGACAGATCAGACCTCACACACACACGCGCACGCACAGTCACATGCTCGCGCCTGATCACACTATTCCTCTCCCTCAGTATGACGCAGCACTTAATTCTCTGGTGTTTTTCTCCCTCTGTTGTGGCTACACAGACGAAGGTTCTTGAACAACTCGATCCAGCAATACACACACACAGACACATACACCCCCCACTCACACATAACTCAGCGCAGGGCTGCAGTTAAAGGGACACTGCCTGCCACCTTTCCCTGCCCCACACAGTGATGCTGCCATGTCCCCATATCCCCCCGTGTCCCCTTTTAATTGGGTCTTTCGCCCCCTCTCTCTCTCTCTCTCTCTCTCTCTCTCTCTCTCGCTCTCTCTCTCTCTCTCTCCCTCTCTCTCTCTCTCCCTCTCTCTCTCTCTCTCTCTCTCTCTCTATCCATCTCTCTTTTTAGCTGTTTGTATAGCTCTGGTACTCTCGGCTCTCCTGTCACCTGACAACCCACAGATTTTAAAGGCACATCACCGGATTCTGTGGAAGTTACATAACAACTCAGATGTTTTTTTTTTGTTGCAGTGTGTATTATTTCCTGTATTCTACAATTTAGTAGATATTTTTGGTCAATGCTCTTTAGAGGAAACAAAGTTTTGTTTGAGCCTGTGAAGCAGAACCAGAAGCCACTCCTTTTCCTGTTCCTGGCACAGCTCTAGATGATATAAGAGGACAATGCCCATTTCACAACCACTAAAACTGCCATGTCAAAGCTGGGTTCTTCTATTGCTCATTTGTATCATAATCATCAGGTCATAGCGTTTCTGTTGCAAATCCAAATGTATTTGATTGAATGGGTCAGGTGAGAAAAAACTTCTGGAGCATAGCATTATCTCCTTGTCTTAAAATAGTCCGATTCTCATGTCACATTTACATTTAGTCATTTAGCAGACGCTCTTATCCAGAGCGACTTACAGTAAGTACAGGGACATTCCCCCGAGGCAAGTAGGGTGAAGTGCCTTGCCCAAGGACACAACGTCAGTTGGCATGACCGGGAATCGAACTGGCAACCTTCAGATTACTAGCCCGACTCCCTCACCGCTCAGCCAACTGACTCCCTAGTTCGCTCCACTTCCTTTGCACACATACCTTCTTCAGCTCCTTATTTTCCATTTTCATTCAGTCTGTGGTTGGTTAACATGAGTCTAAAGAAGAAAAATACAAAACAAATATTGTCTAAAATTACTGTGACCTTTCTTAAAGGGGGGAAGAAAAAGCTGGAAGGGCTACTAGTGTTTGTTTCTGCTTTTTCTTTACCACCTATGCCATAATGGTGGTCAGAGGTCATAGGCCTGTCACCCAATTGTGCACACACACCAATGAATAATCTTTGAAACAATTCACTTTGTTCATTGTCTGCTCTGTCTCACCTCACAACAATATGAACGAAGTTTTGAAACACTCAAGGCATTTATTGGTGATAATACCTGGTTGACAGTCAACGGACTTTCGAACCATCCTAAACCACAGCACCACATGACACAGTGTGTAACCATGATAATGGTTTAGCTCATTAAATCTGCCATCTGCTGGCCATAACTCAAGTGCATCTGTGGGTGCAGTCAAAGCTCAAGAGGAGTGGGTACCACTTCGTGGTAGAACATCTAACTGGACTTCAAGAGGTTGCAGGTTCCAACCCCATCTGTCTGTTTTTGGATCAAATCATCTGCTAACACGTTATTATTAAAACGACAACAAATAACACATTTCTATTATCAAGAGTAAACATTGGGACTTATAGTCTTACTATCTGTACTACAACACCCATGAGAGAGTGAGGTAGAGCTGGCACTGTTTAGCCTCAGAAGACAGGGGTGGGCAGAGAGACTGTGTAAAAGCCCACACTCCCACCCCATGCCCCACCAGACATGTGAAGAATCAGCATCAAAGATAGTTATCTCTGAGGAGGCTCATACTAATCCAGAGTATTTATTACAGAGTGGAAGATCTGGTACTGTTGTAGTACATTACATTACATTTAGTCATTTAGCAGACGCTCTTATCCAGAGCGACTTACAGTAAGTACAGGGACATTCCCCCGAGGCAAGTAGGGTGAAGTGCCTTGCCCAAGGACACAACGTCATTTGACACGGCCGGGAATCGAACCAGCGACCTTCTGATTACTAACCCGATTCTCTAACTTCTCAGCCACCTGACTCCCAGGTACACTGTCTGGTAGTTAAGATAAGACTGGAACTGAAACTTCTTCTAGTCGCTAACACTGATGCCTTCCTGTGCTGGGTTAGAGATCTGGTGTGTAGCAGTTTGTGTTGTTATCTATCAACCTTCCTTTTGTGGTCACTATGTTTATTTTAGCCATACATGCTCCACTTCCTATTCTCACCAACATGTAAGAACTTCCTATTCTCACCAACAAGTCATAATTTCCTATTCTCACCAACATGTCAGAGCTTCCTATTCTCACCAACATGTCAGAGCTTCCTATTCTCACCAACATGTCAGAACTTCCTATTCTCACCAACATGTCAGAACTTCCTATTCTCACCATGTCAGAACTTCCTATTCTCACCAACATGTCAGAACTTCCTATTCTCACCATGTCAGAACTTCGTATTCTCACCAAGATGTCAGAGCTTCCTATTCTCACCAACATGTCAGAACATGACTCTTGGTCTCTGATGCATCAATGGGTTTCACTGTATAATGGAACATACTGATAATTTAACTGGCATAAAAGACTGATTTATATTTTTAGGATAGATTGTGTGATTCCTGTAATGGTGGGCAGAGCTACTTTACAAAGCAAGGTTGTTTCCTATTGTAATATGATGTTGGTTTGGCAGGCTAACCATTTGGTTGGCTTAGCTACAGTGTTATGTAAACATCAACACTAACCTTGGGTGTTATCTGTTGGGTGTAAGCGTTTATCAACTTCAGGGGAGGAAAATTCTAGCAGATTGAAAATGTGTGCCGATTAGTTGTTCAAAGTAACTATTTCAATTCCTATGGAGAAAATGCTGACTCAAATTAAGTAGGCCCTACCGTTTAATTAAATACAAATTTGAACTTGTTTAGCATGTGATGTATGGTCTGTGAGAGTAACATTTAGCAAATCATGTATTATTGCCCTACAAAATCATTATTTTACCCCAAAATACGCGCGCTAATCGTAGAGATGTGTACACAGAGGTGAGGAGAATGACAACGTGAACTGGCCTTAATTGACGCCATTGTCATTAAGGATGTTTAAGGTCATTTTGTCAGTTCAAGATATCAAGACATGCCTTTCTTTCCTAACAGAATCGTAGTCCCTGTCTACATGAGCCAAAGAGTCAAAGTCAAAGACTGAGAGGACCAATGTTTTTTCAGATTAAATTCAGGACCGCAGAACGACGCTACCTAGTGTTATGAAAGAGTAGTGCATTTGGGTGTTTGTTTACATCATCTCCAATTACAAGTGCGTATCACATTTACGAGGCTCAGGTTAGATGTTGTCTCGTTCAGAAAAGATGAATGTATTAGGCCTATCTGTAGGCTAATCCGTATATAAACGCGAGACATATTGTGCACTATTTTAAAAGTAAAATGCTGTTAGGAATGCACTCTCATAATATTACTGGCATCGTAATAAGAATATCATACTATCGATGTAAATATATTATCAATAAATCGTCCTGTTGAATATGCGATGTCACTATTCCGAGTGAAACGCGCGTACTACACATAGTCAAGACGTGCATACTTGGCAACATCCTCCCTGACGCTGCTTCCAGCACACCTTTCTAGCGCAGCATCCCGTACCCAGCCACCTCTCACCGACCCCACCCTCAACATGTTTTGCCCTGTCCCAGTTTGCCTGTTTATCCTGGATCATATTCTTAATGCGGATACAACCTAAAGCAATCAATAATCTACGCGATTTCGCATGCAACACAAAACAACATCGTTAAAATTAAGACAATCAGTATGCATCCTATTCTATTTAGAAAGGATGCATTGTTGAATCATGGTACCTACCGTATAATAAAACACAATATGTGCGAAGTTGCTAAAGAGATGTTTATTGTAGTCCGATATGGATGGGTGAAGCAAGGATAGACAGTAGCCTACTCATTAGTGCGCGATCCACCTGACGACTCGGCTACGAGTTTTTTTTATTACTGGCATTCCATCATTTCAGTCCAAACGTTTCCTTTTTACATGGTTAATGTAATCCATCGCATTTTCAACACTGCCACCTTGAATCCCCGCCCCCTCACACACCCCCGCTTCTGGATTGGATCATGTACCAAAACGCAATGCTGCGTGCTAACCTACATGACTGCGTCGCTCATATCACATGCTTTTGACGCATGTTTGTTTACAAATAGGCCGACATGTTATAACAGCTCTACTTCGATTTTGCTGGCCATATAAGAGCATACAAGAAAGTACCTATACTTGCAGTGGAAAAATCATCAAATATTTTGTGGAACTGGCTGATTGGCAGGACATCAGCATGAATGATGTGAGGCTTTTTATATGGGAGACAAATTGTCAAGGCTCAGAGCCATAGGGTATACATTTGACGTGGATGTTCTGTTGATGTTTCTGATTGACTGGTAGGGGCCATTTAACTCTGTATAATTCGAGACAAGTATCAACTCTGCAGAAAACGTCCCTCCGTATGCCTGCGCCTCGTCCATTAATTGACTAGAGGGAAAAGTTATCCCTTAATTCTCAGCGAAAGAAATACAAGGTGTTGCGTGAGAGCGTGATAAATAGTTGACAGGCGTGAGTCTCACGACGAATGCGTGAGATTTGAGAGCCCTGGTTTCAGTATAGCCATGTAGAGATTTACATATGACTCAGGGTTGCAGATGCCTCCTTGTGCTCGAGACACTTGACTTGACCACAGCAGGGGGCGTCCTAACCTAAGTATAAACAGATTGGGCCCAGGGTAAAATGCTCTCCCTCTCCCTCTCTGTATCTCTTTTCGGTCTGTTGTTAGCGTTACTTGATTGCATTGCTAAACTACCTTACAGACATAGTCAAGCTTTGTAATACTGAGTGGAATATAACACGATTTTTTAAAGAATATGTCTGCAAGTTAATACTGCCAGTGTAGCCTATAACAATCTGGAAAATGTAAGGGGGGGGGGGGGGGGGGGGGCAATTCATGGCCTGGGCTAAGGATGTCACAAATGTGTAACACTGCATCATTTTGGGAAAAAAGACAATGTTTCCTCAAACTACATTTGTCTCATCACTCAAGGATGATTAATTAAAATGTTCCGATCTGTCAATGAGATTTTAGAATATAAATAAAATAAAATGCAAAAAACATAATTGTATAAAATAAATATATCGAACAGAATGGACATTTAATTTCCTTCCTGGTAGAGAGTGTATAAGGATGAGTGTTCCTGGAGTGCTCCCTGGTATGCAGAGACAGAGAGCCTCTGTAAACCCTCTCTCTGGGTCTCTAAATACAACACCACATTTTACACATGAATAGATTATGAGCATGAGTTGTTGCACCCAGGGCAAGTGTCACAAGATTGCTCAGAGAAAGAGAGAGAGGAAGAGAGAGAATTCAGTGTTGTCTGGACAGCTGGAAGGTAAATAGTGGAGCAGAAGGGCTGAAGAGCGTTCCTCTTTAAGGGTCAGGTGGTATGTCCACTTGGGTGTCCTTACTAAATCCGACTTGCTAGGCCAGACATGTGTCCATACTGGACAACCTTGAAACGTCCAGTAAGTAAATGCAGGGTTAGAAGAGCCCCTGCAGTGGAGAGTGGTGTTTCCAGAAGTCATTCTGCTGGGCAGCACTGGCCCAGAGGTTTGGTCTGTCCCAGAGAGATACAGAGTCACATAAACACACACCAACGTTCCAGGGAAGGACCTGAGGAAGTTGGTCAACATTCCTCTGATTTTTTTCTTCCAATTGGGAAAAGCATGAGCTGGGGTGATGTAACTGAGAGGCCCTTTCACATGGAGGGGGTTAAAATGAAAGGTCAGACCACAGGCAGAGAACCCTGGACCAGGAATTATGCATTAGTGTGCTAGATGTAACTGCTACAGATTTCACAGGCTTGATCAAAATGATCAAACCATAGAAGAACAAATAGCTGAGGTCCTCCTGACAGGTAGGGTCTCGTAGTCTTACTTTGCCACATAGTTATAACACTGAGGGACAACACGGCTAGCACAAACACACATGCACACACACACACGCACACACACACACACTCTTACACTCCATCCTTCCCTTATATCATGTTTCGGTGAGTGAGGGGAGATGGGGCGAGTCTTGGTCTTGGCAAGGAGAGGGCAAACACAATGTGTCTGGCAGCTGGGACTACACTTAGGGTTCCCGCCCCACAGAGAAAACAACCAGTTGACCAGCTGAGATGTGTTCGTAATCTCTGCCTCCCAGTCACACACAGGGAGGAGGCGGGGTGCAGGGGTTGGGGAGGGGGGGAGGGGGGGTTACAGATGGAGGGGGCTTGTGAAGGAATGAAGGAGTAAAGGGATGGGAGGCAAAATCTAGAGGTGGGATGGTGGACAGAAGGTAAAGGATAGGTGTCGGCTGGGGTGGTGAATGGATAGCTGGATGAGAAGATGGAGGGTCAAAGGGGGTGGAGGCATGAACAGTGGAGTGGTGGGGAGGAGGAGTGGAGTTTCATGCAATGGTAAAGGTGAAAGAAAGGTGCACTGTTGAGGGGTATTGGACATTTTTAACCTCCTGTAAATGTTCTCAGATGGGCGAGGTCCACCAGTACTCCCACACCCACATACCCCAACCACAGCGGCCCTTTAAAACACAGATGTTCTGCCTATCTCTCCTCCATGCCCCCTTTCTGGAGGTGAGATCCACTCACCTCCAGAGAAGAGATATATATTTTTTGTCAATCTCACACTTGCATTCCAGTATATCATGTGGTAGGGGTGGAGGCTGAGCAGGCTACATAAGGAAAAATCTCATTCTCTTTAACACAAAGTCTGTTTTGTGTGTCATGTTTTGCAATGGCCATGGTTGTTGAGTTGGTTCTACAGTACATTGCAACCCTTTGTCCGAGATACATGCTTCATTCAGCAGCCTCGGGTGAATATTTTCCTTTTTGGGATGGAATAGGGGTATCACATGGCTGTCGATCTTGTGATTTTACATTTTTCTGAACAGCACAAAAAAGCTGAAAGCTTTCAATATTGGAAAATGTAACTAGTTGGAGAAAGGAAGATGTAAAGAGATGTCAATCTAGGCTGACTGTTTGCTCTAGGTGCAGGGCTCATGTATGTTTGGAGAAAGGAAAGCATGTCTTGGTCTGTGTTTTCTCTGCCCTGGTATCCTGTCACCTGATAATGATGAGCATGACTAGTGGTCCTTAATGAAGACAGCTGCGGGATGCTTTCTTTGCCCCACCCAAACAGTGAAAGACAAAACCTTGTGAAATGATGTCATTACTACCTTTCATGCAAACCAGCTGTGTGACCTTATGAGCTGGATGGGATTTACATACATACCGATGGTGTAAGTATGTGTGTGTGTGGACAAATGTGCGAGTGCATGTGTTTGTGCACGTGTGTGTATATGCTTGCATGTTTGTGTGGATGCGTGTGTGTGTGCTTGGTGGGTTTGTGTTAGCCTTACACAGACATGTACTGTCATAGATTATTAACATATGTTTAAAATAAGAACGCACTGTGTTGTAGAGAACAGAGCTGAACATTTGGATCTACAATGGACAAATGTAATGGTTGAGCACACAACTCTATTATAGTTTAAGACTCATTGAAAACAAAATCTTTGGCTGATCTTTAATTTAAAAAAAATCTTTATTTTCAAGATTCATATCAAACAGTCAGGATGCTAGTACAATTAAACAGTAACTTTGGAATGTTAAAAACAGGACACAAATTCAAAGATTAAATGAAACTCTTTTATGTACTCAAATAATGTATTCCTCTGACAAGATAACCAATAGTTATTACTTCTTTTCCATTTCTTTCTTTATTTCTGTTAACAGTACAGGTTGATTGAGATACTACAATTGTGAGGAGCTCATTATGGTGGTTCTTTCAAAAGACACAGTAGAATAAAAGACTCAGATAACAGAAAAGACCAGCCACTCAAAAATGACTGCATCCAAATGACTATACAATAATTGTTACATACAGTTTAGTCGTTTTTGTGAAAGAGCCAATTTAATCTCTTTGGCATGCCAAAAATAAACTTTGAGTAGTACACAAAAAGATTAAAAAAAACATGTTTCTGTGAGTTACAGAACAAACTACTGACGGGACTAATAATATCCAATAAAAAAAAGGTATTAAAAAAGCATACTAGTAAGAATGGTCAGGAAGCTGATAGAGAGTGGCAGTCCAAAAGGCTGGGTGTGAGAGTAGCCTTGAAGAGGCTGTCATCCTCATCCTCTTCAGCAGTAGGCCCAGTCTCTGGTGAGACTGGCCTTGGAGAGGACGTCATCCTCATCCTCTTCAGCAGTAGGCCCAGTCTCTGGTCAGGGCCACAGGCTGGAGCCCGGCTGGAGTCAAACAGGCCTGTGAAAGTCTGCTCAGCCTGTTTGGCCTGCAGTGTCAGGCTGCTGCTGCCTGTGGTGCTGCTCCAGGCACAGTTGGCTCTGCAGTGTGCAGTAATGATGGGGGGAAGTGACACCCTGCATGGTACCTGGCTGATGGACATGATGGTGAGCACCAGGAGCCTCACCAAGGGCCAAAACTCCCCCAACCATCACCTTGTCTTCTCAGTTTTAAAACATTGTTAAGTTTCTGTGGCTAATGTCACTTACACATAGTTACAAAACCATACCCTTGCTCAAACATACTCCATTTTGATTAACAATTGAGACACACAAGCATGCATGTATGCAAGCACACACACGCACACGCACACGCACACGCACACGCACACGCACACACACACACACACACACACACACACACACACACACACACACACACACACACACACACGCACGCACACACACACAAGGAAGCCTGAACACAATCAGACATTTTGCTCTGAGAACACTCTGAATATTCATATCAGATTCATAACTATCAAACTCAACAGAGGACCGGTATGAGTGCATCTCCTGGATATCAGTCTTTGCTGCTGGAGTGTGTGTGGGAGCTTTGGGGGCTGGTTACATTTGCAGGGAGGGTGATTCCCAGACGGTGACAGCTTGTGGCTCTGACCCCAGTAACTAGCTACTGTCATGGGAACAACTGGTGATTAGCGGCAAACTCTCCCCACCCTGTCCCGTCCTTCCCCAAACTCCAGTACTGACTATCAGAAACTTCCCAGGGACAGGGCCCCCATCATCGTCATCATGCTTACGTCACCAGGAGATAGTCCCTCCTGCAACTGCAGGTTGCCGAGGCATGGAGCCAGAGGAGGATAGGAGGAGACTACAGTAGATACTGTGCATGAATGTGTGTGTGTGTATCTGTGTGTTGAAGGGGGCTGGGTGGGGTTGTCTCTGGAACGGAGGGTAGGGTGGGTGTGGGGGGGTTGGAGGGGTCTGTTCTGTCCTGAACCAGGGTGTCTTTACAGCTCTGTGTCGGCCGTCTTGGTAGAATGGCCGTTGGTCGGTGGAGGCTGGGTCTTGTCGGCCTCCGGTGCCTCCCCGTTGATGGCAGGCTTCTCCTGGCTCTCCGGCGGGGTGAGGGGGGCCATCGACACCAGCGTGTTTCCCTGGTTCTCCTCATCTCCGGGGTAGGTTTCTTCTGCCTGTACTCACACACACATCCACACGATGAACATAATTAACACATAACATTCAGTACTTTATATGAGGTAACAATTTTGGTGGAGCATACCACAGACACCCACAACTGTGAACTACCAGTCCTTAAGGCACTCTCACAACACAAACACAGTGACATACACTGATGATTTAAACCAGAATGAGACATTTAAAGAGAGATTTTCTCAGATGTGTGCATCAGAAGAGGCCTCAGAGGAGCTGTAGCCTAGTTTGAATCACACTAGTGGAGGAACTTCCATTTCTCAGCAGCTGTCTTGTGGGCCTGAGTCACACACACACCCTCTGGTGTGGTCAGTCTCTGCTGACGTCAGGACGGGCTGGAGAGAAACAGCTGTGTGTCTCTGGAGATGAAGCAGTATATTTGACATGGCAGAGCCGGGCTCCCATTCCCACCAAGGAACTGCCTCTAATGCACACACACACATAGTATTGTATGCACACACATACTTTATACACATACAGACACACACACACACACACACACACACACACTCACACTCACTCACTCACTCACTCACTCACTCACACACTTCTCTGTGACTCCTCTGTGATGCGATGCCAAAATATCGTAATTACAAGACTGGCAGGAGTTTCACAGAATGAAGCGCACTCTCATTTTCATTTGATCCGTTTCCAAACATGCGAAAGTAGTAATGGGCCCCAGGAATGTGAGAGTAATGTTGCTTCATAACAGAACTGAACAGGAACCCCCCAGTGCTGCCTGATGTATTACTGTGATGGAACTCTTGGGGGACTCCTGAGATCCCAATCCACCTGGTGGACCACAAACCCCTCAGGGCTCAACATTACACAGTAGAGATGGCTCTGTAACTCTGCTGCCCTGTGAACAGTGTGCCCACTGACCATGGGAATGGGACACCCCCAAAAATCTGGTAGTCAGCTCTAAGTACGACTGCTGATCAGTGATCGGTTTTGCTTTTAGATCCTGAGTGTTGGAGTGAATGTTGGGCGTGGTGCCCTACTGGTGGAGGGGGGCACTGACCAGCCTCATGCCCTTGGTGTTGTGGCCCCGGCGAATCCTCAGACAGTAGGCTCCGATCAGCCCTGCAGCCAGCAGCAGACCTGCCATCAGCACCGACACAAACACTGCAGACGACGACTTCACTGGATGGGCCTCCACCTGCGACGCACCCAGCTGCACACACACACACACACACACACACACACACACACACACACACACACACACAGACGTTATTGGCATTAGGAGTGGTTTCATGTGAGGTTTAAAGTGGTAAGTATGAGAAGGGGGAGGAGGGGGGGGGGGGTTGACGCCAGCGAGAGGCCTTGGGTTGAGGCCTCAGGGAGCCTCCAGAAGATTCCTGATCCCAGTGGCTGTGGACAGATGACATGCTAGACTTTCTCCCTAGAGCTTTATATCAAACCACAATGACGTGCGTAAGTCAAACCCTTCCTCTTTCCCCCTCCATGTTAACCCTCTACTGTAGCTCTCCTTCATGTCTCTGGAGCAGGTCAGTGGTTGTGACTCGCCATGCTACTGTGTGGTTTTAATAACACATCCTGAATTGTTATGATAGTTAACTCCTCACTTTCTGGCAGAATGGGGAGGGTTGCCGGCCCAACTGTTGTTGAGATGGTAAGGGAACAGAGAAGTGGAGACACAGTTCTCAAGTGGGAACGTAAACTGAAAACTTACCGCTTCCTTCACTTCAACCATGTTCAGGGCCTTCTTCAGCGTCATTAATCCAGCTGTACAGACATTGAAACATTTCTTACTTAGAATTTTGAAATATGTTAAATATTCATTAAGTGTGAAATTGTTTCGATTGAATCATTTGTTGTTTGTGATGCTCAGGATTACGAGACCCAGCTGTGAGGTTTACCATGAGGACTGGTCACCAGCAGGTTTTTGGTGCTTTCCTCCTGGAAGACGTCTAACTGACACGGAGGGGAAGCACACCAGGGGGCCAGAAGTTTCTCTAACACACTCTTGCTTTCCTCCTGTAAGAAACGGGATAGGAAGAATGTTTCAGTCATCATTCCAGCAATCAGATTAAGCAGAGAGAAGCTGCATCGCCTTGAGTCTCTCTCTTTCTCTCTCTCTCTCTCTCTCTCTCTCTCTCTCTCTCTCTCTCTCTCTCTCTCTCTCTCTCTCTCTCTCTCTCTCTCTCTCTCTCTCTCTCTCTCTCTCTCTCTCTCTCTCTCTCTCTCTCTCTCTCTCTTTCTGTCTCTCTCTCTTCTCTCTCTCTCTCTCTCTCTCTCTCTCTCTCTCTCTCTCTCTCTCTCTCTCTCTCTCTCTCTCTCTCTCTCTCTCATACATCTTCAGGAGGGTGGGGTTCTATGATGTGTGTGATCATGCAGTTGAGCATGTGAATGAGTCAAGCTGACTGCCTGTACGTATAGTGCCATGTGTCTTCACGTGTGTGAAATGGGGAAGGGATGTCGTTGGGTGGAAAACAGTTCAACCACACCCTCTCGTTCCCACCTTGCCCTTGAACTATGATGTCACCATGTTGCACAAGGACTGTGGGAGAGCTCCCCGCTCTGTGTAATGTGAACCAGACACGGCTAGCCTCCCCACAGGCCTCTATCTGTGCTTGAGGCTGGATCCTTCCTCAGTGTGAGGGAAGGCTCACAGCTGGCCTGGTATGGCCCAGTCTGGCCTCATAACATCCAGTTCCTCTGGGCAGGGAGGTGCAGACCGTATCAGGCCCTCACGCCCATTACCCTCCCCCTCCATGAGTTATAAACTCCCACCTACAACCCGGCTCAACTCAGGTCCATGCACCCTGCACATCTGTATGTGTTGCTGGTGGCCCATTAAAGCTGTGTTCAGTGTTTGTCATGTTGATCTCTGCTCAGCTGGACCTCATGGTCACTCTTGGCAGCCAAGTTTGGATGTCTGCTTAGAGATCTGTTGCTTTCATGCGACATGCATTTGACCTATCAGAGAGTAGCATTTGTGACTGGCATCCAAGAGTGTCTCGAGTGAGACAAATGTGTGTTTCCTTTATGGAAATGGTGTTGTTGTTAGTCACTGTCAAGTTTACTGAGTTGGGTAAAGGAAAGTTACCAGTTTCTCATGGGAATAAGCAGAGCTGCTTTTACAGACTACATTCCAGAGACTTCTCTCATTCAGAGATTTTCCACTGTGTCTCTGTTCTGAGGAAATCACCATGGTAACAAAGGTTAAACACTCTTTCCTCAGGAAGGTCCTTTAACAGCGCTCACTCTCGCTGGAAACCGTACTGATTCATGTTTTCTCACTTATCTCTTTGACCTCATCATCTGGACAGGCTTGCGCTCTGCTGCTCTCTCCTCGTGTCCATGTTCATGTTCTGTTGGAGATGGAGCTGGATGACTCGAGCAGACATGACTGAGGCCCAGCCTCCACTCCTGTCCAGTCCTGAGGCCGAGACCAGCTGGGGGGGCTCTGTGGTCTGACTGACTGGCTGGCAGTCCCTGGCGTGGCTTCCATACCAAGCAGCTCCAGTACTGGGCAATATCGCACGGTAATGTGTCTGAAATGTTACTGTGTAGCTCAAACACAGTATACACCGATGCTCTATGTGTTTCCTCAACACATAACCAAACCAGAACAAACCACATAAAACCAGGGTCCTGAGTCTTCACTGGGGACATTTCATGTGGTCATAGTGGCGCTCTAGGTCTCTATACCCCGATGACAACAATCCCTGAACCATGGATATCTCTCTATTGGAGAGACCCTGGCAACACCAAAGAACCACACTCTATATTACACTATAGTATGTGCACATAAACTCATCTTCCTTTTCCTCTTCATTCTCCTCCTCTACCTCCCACACTCTGCTCATCTCCTGCCAGCTCCAATGATTGAGATCAGACGGAGAATGTCCACCAAAGGGCGGGTCTTTATCAGGCCCATCATTCGGTTGGAACTGTTGGAGTCATGTATAAATCTTCCCCTGCTCAGTGAGGGCTTATTTCCTCCTGAGCCAAGGTGCAGGGGGCCAGATAAGGGCCAGCACAGACAGCAGCCTGCTCAAGGGGCCCCTGCCCTGCTTCCTGCTGCCTTCCTGTGGGCTGCTGCAGGCTGATGTGCCCATGGGTGGAACAACCAGCACAGCCCAGAGTGTTGGGACTGGTGTGGCACGGATGGGGCTGGGGGTAGGGCTGTGGTTGAGGCTGGGTTGGGAGTAGGGCTTGTGATAGAGCTAGGGATAAGGTTAGGGCTAGGGCTTAGGCTGGGGCTTTGGAATGGTGGTTACTAGTTTACAATGACATGGCTCCAGTAGTGACACTGTATACTCACACAGCTAGATGAACGCTGCAGGTGCACCTGAACAGCATCCTTGTCTTTCAAGGCCTCCTCAGTCACACACACCACAACAGGCTGCAGGGAGAGGGAGGAAGACAGGAAGAAGGGAAATGGAAGAGGATCATTCAAAAGCAAGAGAGAGACAGACTGATGTGTCCCTGACCACTGGACACAGTGGTGTCCAGAGAAGGGGGTGGTCAACTCACCCTCACGGGCGAAGCCTCGGGTTCCGTAGCAGACGGCATCATGGGGGCGTCTGTGACAGCGATCACCCTGATGCCGAAGCCTGCAATAGTCTTCACCGAAGACCCTATAGTGAAAGGAAGTGTATCGACAGAAGCGGAAGAGGTGGCGTCGACAACAGCAGGATGCCCAAGGGCATTAGTGTTGGCTGGGGGTCCTGTGGAGGGGCCCATGCCCACAGCCAGGCCAGCCAGGGCAGTGGTGGTATCTGCAGCCAGGGACTCTGCTGTTGTTGGGTCTCCTGCAGAAAAGGAGATCATGTCACTGTACACCCTACTGGACGCTAGGCAGAGAAGGCATGGTGTGCTCTGGTCATTTAGCTGTTTCGAAGTTCTGAAACATAATCTACGACACTGCAGCACGGATGTACTGTTGGCCTACCTGATGCAGTATTGGAGTCGTCAGGTTCACCAGTGTGGTCAACAGTAGAGTTAACAGCAGGGTCAGCAGTAGTAGCATCAGTAGGGGCATCAGCAAGGGTACCAGCAGGGTCAGCAGTAGTAGCATCACCAGGGGCATCAGCATCAGTGGAATTAAAACTGGGGTCGCCAGCGGCAACAGTACTGGATGGTTGATCAGTGGTGTTGTCTTGACAGACAGCTCCATCTAATACAAAGAGAGAGAAAGAGAGGGAGAGAGAGGGAGAGAGAGGGAGGGAGAGAGAGGGAGACAAATTAAAGATGTGTTCACTTTCGGTCAGCGAACAGTTTAAGCTCTACAACTGTAGAGAGATTAGAGAGCATTAGGTCAACTACTCTGTATTGGCTCCACATCCTGTAGATATGCGATCACTGCATCACAAACAGCATGACTGCTTCCCATCATTCAGCTGTCTCTCTAGTAATACTTGGTTGACAGACTCCCGGTGCTGTAGGTCTTACAGTACTCAACTCTAGCAGTGGATCAGGGAACATTCTAGTGCCTGTGAGAGTTGTCCTAGCACTTGGGCGTTGTGTTTGTGTGAAAGTAAGTTGGGGTGGATGGCGTTGTCAGTTAGAACAGCTCCCTGGCCCACACCCAGTTCCCTGGCCCCACATCCTATCCAAACCAGGCATGTTTGCTCTGGAGCCCCAGGTCATTAACAGCCACAGGGTGACCTTTTACCCTCTCCACAGGCTTCACAAATAAACGTAGCTGTCTGAGGCCCTGACCCCTGACCCGTCCCCAGCCCGCAGGGACTGATCATATTTCTGAACCAAGATAACTTTCAGCTCGGGTGCTCCATGAGTCTACACACAGGTCAGGTAACTGGAGTGAGACCCTTTTCATGGTGTATGAGGGAGGAATCAAGGCATGGCTGAGTTACGATGAGTAGCTTACAATGGTAGTCAGTACAGTTACAGTACAGAAGCGATGGTGGGGGTGGTCAGTTGAGCAGTAGCTGTTTATGCCGTGTAAACACAAGACATTCTACAGAGGCGTGTCCCCTGAGTACAGACTCATTGGCACTGAGGTTCCAGAATGCCCCATGCAGATGGTGACTACCATGCTGCTAAACTACCAACGTCAACGCCAGCCTCCAGTCTCTCGTCTCCAGCCAGCCTGGCTCAGCTGTGTTGGCCTACTGCACACACATACACATACACACACACACACACACACACACGCACACACACACACACACACACACGCACACACACACACACACACACACACACAGCCTTCAGTCTGGCTTCTTAACACAGCTGGGCTCCTAAGCTCATACTGTACCATGTCACGCCTGGGCTTGTCCCACCACGATAAGCCAGATCAATGCAACAACCACGGTCAAAGATACTTCACAATTCAGTGGAATGACTTAGCTCTACTGTAGGGTCTGCGTGTATACATCTGGAGAAGAAGAACTTGAGCAGTTAACATGTAGCCAGACAGCACACGGTCCAATCAAGCGCTGCCATTTACACTTCTGCTATAGCCTCAAGAACTTGCCTTTTGTGGGTGCCAACAAGTGTGGTTACACAGTCCTATCCCATACTCTCTAACCAGAGCTGCTACATTATTGGGGAGAGTGCTCATGAGGGTATACCACAACACATTAGCTAGCAAAACACCATCAAACATAACAACATTCCTCTGGATATACGCTTCTTGTTTCCCAAGTGTGGCCACCCCCAGAAGAAATTCACGGTGCCTTTTCTAGATCTTAGCCTCTTCAAGCATGGCTAAACAGCACTACGTCAACATTTCCAATTATTATTAGCTGCCAAGTAGCCACTGTGATAGCGTGTGTCTAACACTGTATACTACGGCCTGTAAAATGCTTGCTACGCTACCTCCCGGAGGGAACTTTATCCTGACAGCAGCGCCAACGTGTTGGACACTGTGCAGAGCAGGTCATATATTTTAATTGGCTTGACTGGGCATGAATCCTGAATGTTTAACTATGTTATTAAAGCCTGTAGCTAACACCCTTTGGCCCAGGGATCCGGTCTTGATAGTGTAATTGTGAAAAGGCATGCAGTGAGAAGCCTGCGAACAACAAAGCCCAAATGCACCTCACCTCTCAGCTCTGCCATCTCTCCACACTGGTATGTCAAAGGTCTTCCAAGTCTTGTCGAAAATGTGTTGTATTATTATGTAATTAAAACAATGTACAGTTCATTTTGTCCCATGGACATCTGATGACTGTCTTGCCTACATCCCCCTGTGAGGTACAGGCTCCATCCACTATCCTTCAACAGTGATGACTAGAGAAAAACACTGCTGTGTCTCCTATGATGATGACAGTCCCACACACACATGGATGCCCATGCACAAACACATTCTTTACATGCGACCACACACACACACTTGTGCCTGTTCATGCATCTCCTCACCTTTTGCATTGTGACAACAGTTTATTCTCCATGTGTCTCACACATCACTGTAGACGCACACACTTTGAGGCTGAA